>NW_026089624.1:409143-616312 GCF_024586455.1 Bactrocera neohumeralis
CGAGCCACAGAAAATCAGTTTGTGGATTCTCTCAAACAAGTGTCACCCGATATCGTATAAAAGAACGCCCCTCAAGGTATCAGTTGGCAATTTATACCCCCAAGCGCTCCTCATATGGGCGGTTTATGGGAATCAGCTGTAAAAAGCTTCAAATCCCATTTCAAACGGGTAGCTGAAAATTACAAATTCAATTATGAGAGTTCATGACGTTATTAAATCGAATTGAAGCCGTTCTCAATTCACGCCCACTCACAGTACTCTCGAAAACCCATCAGATTTCACCGTCTTGGAGATTGCGTCCTCATCCATGATGATTGTCTTCCCCCTACCGAGTGGCGGCTTGGCCGGATAAAAAAGCTACACTACGGTTCCGACGGTCACATACGAGTCGGTGATCTCCGTACGCAAAACGGAAAGCTAACCAGACCGCTCGTGAAGCTATGCTTTCTGCTAACCTCCGATGATCGCGAAACCGCAAACCGCAAACAACAAGCCGATGTTCCCGCGATACAATTAACTAATTAAATAAATAACGAGAAACACGCTAATACCAACCGTTAAAAAAAACATTCCGTAAACAATTAACAAAGAAAACTAATACAAATGGTCGATCAATACGATGACCCATTCATGCCACATATCGTGGCACGATTGATCATATCTAATTGTATGACAGATTTATAATTAACAATCTTCTTTATACATAGTAGATTACCATGGACCTAGATACCCCAGTGTTAGCCACGTCAACCGTTCAGGCTACCAGCGTGCAACGCACCGGGCCTACCCCAAAGCCCCGAGCTGCATTGCAACAGCACCGGCAACAACACCGGCAACAACACATGCAACGGCACCTGCAACAGGCATAGTTCATCACGGGTCTCGGACGGGCTTCGTATAAGATGCCCCCTATGCCGGCGCCCACATTGCCTGCACCACTGTGGGATATTTAGACGAATGCGACCGTTACAACGACAGCAAGTGGCCCAGGCACATGGGCACTATCTAAACTGCCTATCGTAGACGCATAGGCTTCGAGAGTGTGAGTCGAGAGGTCTGTGCCAAATCTGCAACAGACCGTATCACACGCTGCTTCATCGCACCGCGATGCGCGACGTCAATCGGCCACCTATACCTCGCAGCCACGCAAAAAGGTATCAACCCGGAAGTCGAGCAGTGCATCAGGCCCCAACCACGGCAATCCACGGGTCTTAGCATCGTCGTGGCAACGCTGCAACAGCTGCAGCGACTCTTAGGTTAATCGGTTGCCTATGGGGGCCGGTATGGCTAAATGAGTCTCTAACCCCCTTCACAATATTACACTCCCACACCACACACATTACATACACCACATCGTTATTCCACACCACATTTTAATTACACACCACATCATCATTACATTTCACATCACACGCACACAAATACCGCAACATCACGAGTTCAACATACCAAAAAAGAAACAAAAGGGACCGACGGAAAAGACACCAGCGTTTTTCGCAATATCGCTACGAACTCGCAAGCATCGCTTAAGTTCCTCCGCTCATCTAATCGCTTATCCATTTTTTCGTTGCGCATTATTCATTTTTTCCATACAAGGTAAGTGCCGCGAAAGCTTTAAAGTGCTTATATACTAACACATTAAATCAGCGATTTTAAGGTAATCCGCTTCACATCTTCGGAAAATAATCCCACTATTCCGTTTCCTTTTATATATCTTTTTACTATTTCCTTGTTGCCTTCTTCTTCTTCTATTGGGTTTATTTCAATAATTTTTCTTCCATGGAGTCTTTGCATCTGAGCTTGAGGACTATATGTTAATATGATTTGATTTTTGTATTTATTTACAACTTCTTCTTTAATTAGAAAATGTTCAAGCAGTTCTTCATCTGCTGAATGGATGCCGGGTTGGATTCATTGTCGTTACCTTCATTTATTTTTGGTGAGTTCTCAATTCGACTGAAGAAATCAGTTACGACATTATTTTTTAACTAGATTATTTTATTATTGGACTATGATCGGCAATAATTTAAAATTTTGGAAAAATTTTAGAAATTCTTTATCTGTTGTAGCATATTTCTGTTCATGGTTATTTAATGTTCTACATTTCCAGCACACTGGCTGACTTTGTTGAAAAAGCACTGCGCCTATTGCGTAATCACTTGCATCAATTGTAATAGTAAACTCTCTATCATATTCAGGGAATTTTAAATTGGATGTGATGAAATTAGTGTTTCTAAATTTTCAAAACTAGCTATGTACTGCGGATCTCTTGGATTTATAACCTTGTTTTAAGTACTTTATTATGGGATATGCTACTTCCGAATAGTCTTTAATAAATTTCCTATAATACCCTGTAGCTCCCAAAAAACCTTTAAGCTGTCTCTCTGTTTACGGAATTTCTAACTCTTTTATTGCCATAATTTTTTCCGTATTAGGTTAAATTCCATCTTTTATTAATGTATGCCCTAAAAATTTCGTTTCTTTCTTAGCTTGCTTGAATTTTTAAATTGTGATTCGCTAAAACAGCGAAAATTTTTTCAAGTGATAGAATATCCTCTTCCAAGGACGTGGAAAAGACCAAAATATCATCCAGATAGACAACACAAACTTTGTTTATGGATTCTTTTAGAATCTCGTTCATCATTTTTTGGAACGTGGCTGGGGCATTTTTAAGCCCAAAAGGCATACGGACGTACTCATACAGTCCTGCCGGAGTCATGAAAGCTGTCTTTTCGATGCTACTTGCTGCCATTAACATTTGGTGATAACCTTTGGCTAAATCAATGGTGCTAAAGTACTGCGCTTTGCCCAATTTATCCAAAATCCCATCAATAGTTGGCAGAGGGTATTTATCATCGACAGTCAGTTGGTTAAGTCTCCCATAGTTAACCACTAATATTTTTGTATATTTGAACCCTCCGTTTTCTTTGGTGCAATTAAAATACGTGAGCTTTACCTGCTCCTACTTTTTCGGATTATTCCCTGAATTTCTAACTCATAAATTTTCTTTCTTACCTCTTCTTCGTGTTTTGGAGGTAGTCTATACATCCTTGATTTATCTGCTGGTTGGTTGGGGTCTTAATTTCATGTACCACAGTTTTTGTGTTGGTGAGATTATCACACTCTTTGTAAAAATATTTGTAGAATCAGTTCAATAGAATTTCAATTACGCTTTTTTCAATCTTGATTTTAGATGATCAAGTGCAATATTTTTTTGTTCACTCACTTCCAATGAATAAACCTGTTCTGTTCGTTTTTCAAAGTTATATTCATTTTTTTATATTAATAATTTTAAAATTTTTTTAAATAAAATCATTTCCTAATAACAAATCATATGGCTTGTCGAAATCTAACGATAGTCATCTAATAATTTTCTTAATTAATAAGTCTAGAAAGAACTTTTTACTTTAATGTGTGGTTTCTCAATATTGTTATTTAATGTACTTATAACGGTACTCTTTCGCTCTACAATAATATCCCGGGGCTAATTGGTAAAAAAAAACCGTCATTAAGGTTTGTTTCAACCGGTTCCTCAACCCGACTCACAGTATCTACTTCCAAGGCAGTAGGCCTATTGAAATTGCTAGACCTATAATGCCCATTGTTATTGTTAGTCCAAGTATTCCTAGAGTACTGTCTGGAAAAATTATTTGTATTATTTGTATCAGCTTACAATGCTATTACGTATGTTGACCCGATCCATTTGTTTGAACTTGAAAATTGTATGTGTTATTAGTTATATTATTTTGTTGCTGACTTGCAAAACTATTTGTATGTGTTGGACTGTAATTTGGTTGATTGTTAAAACTATTAGCATATCTAGGCCTAAAACTTTGTTGGCCCGTAAAATTATTTCTATTACTTGGCTCATTGTTTTGCGTCCTATAATCGTGTTTTTTTTTAGAGCCTATTAACATCTAAATTATTTGATTTTTTAAATGAGGGATTTCAATTACTTTCGTCTAGCCCTATGAAACTATATAAAATTCCTGATAACTGAAACAATGACACTGAGTTCCTTATTGTATAAGCACATGTCCCTGATGTGATTTGCTTAATACGTTGAACAAGCATTCCTGAAAAAATTTCCTTCATTGCCTCCTCGTTTTCGTCGAGAGCTCCAAATTCTGTTATAGTATCAATTATTTCATTAATTTTTCTGCTTAACTCACTAATGCTACCTACTCGTAATGTATTTATTTCCCTAGTTATGGTCATTTGATCTTTCCTAGGCTTAAAATTTTGTTTTTGTTTTATTTTGCAATCTTCCCAACTAGCTGGTGCGGCAAGATGCAAATAATTTTTTGCTTTCCCACTTATTTTTAAATCGTACACTGCTCTAAAAACTTCTTGTTCTTGGTTTAGATAATCCCTCGGAATACTATTTATTGCTTCAATGAATGCTGGCAATTGGCCGGCATCACTCACAAAATAATTTACATATTTTATATCTTTTTCAATACGTTGCCTCATTGACCTCTTATTATGTATTGAATTTAATTCTAACAATTGTGTAATTGCTACTACACAATTTTCTAAATTCTTATTATTATGAGCCATTTTATTTACATTGGTTTATCTTTCTTTTCCAAGAACTTCTGTTTTATTAAAATATATTTAGTTTCACTTATTATCACGCTTTTGTTTTGTGTTTTCGTTTTCTTTTTTAACACTTTCTTTTTACATTTAGACCACCCTTTTAGTTTCTTTATGGAAATTTCAGTATGTACCTTGTTGTTGTTTTTAATAACTTTTGTTCTTCAATTTCATTATTGTTGTTGCTGTTTATTTATTTCATATTAGCAAATGATTACAATAAATTCATTTTGATTGGTATTACAGGGATTTATATACACGTATGTTGTTATTATTGTTTAATCGTCCACAGTTTTTTTCTGTTTCCGGTTCGCTCTGACTGCGCCAGTTATGTTATTAAAGCTATATCCTCTCAAAAGAATTACTTCACTCGATGATTTCTGTTTAGCAACTCTTTATTCATATATAAACTTCGAGCTCAATTAATTCGTAGAACCTCCTGTATCTGCTATTACGTTTCACCTTCTCTCTCAAACCATTTTGAGGTTTCGATGAAACTACTTATGTCCGATATGCTTTTGGTGGAAATCCATTCAAGGTTTGGTGCTTGGTGGATTCCGAGTGTTTTGTGTCGGATCTGTGCTAGAGCTGGGCATTCGCAGAGAAAGTGGAAGATTGTTTCCTTGTTCCCTGCTACTCCGCAGCCACGGCAGATGTCGTTGTAGGGCAATCCCATTTTGGACGCATGTTCCCCAAATGGCCAGTGCCCTGTTGTGGTAGCTGTTATTCTGTAAATACTTTTTCTTGACCTATTTAATAAGTCATTGGTTCTTTTCCTGTCATATGTTGGCCATAATTGTTTAGTTATGACGCATTTTGTAATGTTTTTCCACCTGTTGTTTGCAATTTGCTGAAATTGTCTATTGATCTCTCCTTTTATCGATCCTAGCGGGCTTGGTATTAGCTCCGCCTTGGATTCATTGAGGAAAGCTCCTGCCTTTGCCAACTCGTCTGCTTTTTCGTTACCGAAAATGTTCCTGTGGCCGGGAACCCAGATCAAGTTTAGCTGGAGCTTGTCTTTTATTGAGCTTAGTGCTCTCTTGCAGTTGTGAACTGTACTGGAATTTGTCATGGGTGAAGACAATGCCAGGAGGGCCGCCTGGCTGTCCGTAAATATAGTTGCTTTATGTATATTCCCGTGGTTTTCTAATAGAACTTCGCAGGCTTTTTCTATGCCTAGTACTTCTGCTTGGAAGATGCTAGCCGAGTTCGGTAGACGTATAGAGAGAGATATGCCTAGATCAGCGGAGAATACCCCCGTGCCTACTCCACAGTCCATTTTGGACCCGTCGGTATAGATTGAGGTGGTATCTTCCTCTACCATTGAACCTCTTCTCCATTCTCGTCTAGATGGTATCCTCACCTGGAAGTGTCTATTGAAATCCAGCTTTGGGAGAATGTAGTCTGATTTATTAATAGTGAACTTGTTTAGAATTACACTATGTCCGTAGTTCTGCTGATTCCAACCTCCCAATTCTTTTATTCTTATCGCCGCAATAGCTGCTGTTTTGTGAATAAAAATGTCCATTGGTAGTTGATGCAGGATCACATTGAGCGCATCAGTCGGACATGACCTGATTGCACCCGTAACACCCGCACATGCTGCTCTTTGTATTCCATTTAATTTTCTAATATTGTATTGTTTGTTTAGCGCTGGCCACCATACCAGAGCTCCATATGTAAGTATAGGTCTTATGACAGCCGTATACATCCACATGATTATACTTGGTTTAAGGCCCCAATTCTTGTTGACGATTTTCTTACAAGTATAGTAGGCCATGTATGCTTTGTTTATTCTTTTTTCTATATTTATTTTCCAGGACAGTTTGGTGTCAATCTCCACCCCCAAGTATTTAGCTGTGGGGGATAGAGTGAGTGTTGTACCGTTTAGTACCGGAAGTTGAAACTGAGGTATTTTGGTTCTGCTAGTGAATAGCATCAGTTCTGTTTTGTTCGGGTTAACTCCTAGACCATTGTTTTTAGCCCATAGGTTTAACCTACGAAGTGCTCTTTCCATAATCTCGCTGACTGTTGAAGGAAACATGCCTGAGACCAACAACACTATATCGTCTGCATACGCTACTGCTTTCACTCCTCCACCGTTTAGTTGGAGTAGTATTTCGTTCAGCGCTGCAACCCATAGAAGCGGAGAGAGGACCCCCCCTTGAGGCGTTCCTCTACTCACATAGCTTGTTTGTGTTGCAGCGCCGTTTGAAGCTATAATCTTCCTATTCTCAAGCATCGATAGTATCCATCTGCACACAGTGTCGTCTATCCCACCATGTGCCAGAGAATTAATTATCGCATTTACTTCTATGTTGTTGAAGGCGCCCTCTATGTCTAGAAATGCAGCCATGGTGTATTGTTTGTGATGTAGTGATTTTTCAATTACACTTATCACCTCGTGAAGGGCGGTTTCGGTTGATCGGCCCTTCATGTACGCATGTTGGGACTTCGATAACTTCTCCGCCATTATTGTTCTTACGTGTAGATCTATTAGCCTTTCTAGTACCTTCAGCATAAAGGAGGTAAGGCTTATAGGTCTAAAATCCTTGGCATTCTCGTGTGTTCTTCTGCCTGGTTTTGGGAGGAACACAACTTTACTTCTTTTCCAACTTCTTGGGATGTAAGATAGTTGTATGCTAGCTTTGTATATATTTTCTAGCCTTAGAACCATTGGTTCTACCAGTTTTTGCAGCATTATGGGCATAATCCCGTCAGGACCTGCCGCTTTATATGGTGCAAAACTATTTATGGCGTATTTGATTTTTCTTTTGTCTACTATTTGGCTTCGATAGTCAGCTGCGTTCAGCGGTGGTTCTGGTTGAACCCTCGTTGAAGGTGTTTGCTGACTCCCGGGGAAGTGCGTTGTGATTAGTACCTCCAGAGACTCTTTTGCCGAGGAGGTCCAATCACTTCCCTCCGCCCTAATGTAGGCAGTATTAATATGATCTTTGGATAGCATTTTACTCAGCCTGGCGGCTTCTGTGCAACTTTCTATCGATGTGCAGAAAGATCGCCATGAGTCCTTTTTAGCTTTCCTGACTGCTTTTTTGTATTCTTTCATACTGTCTTTATATGGCTGCCAGATTTTGGTTCTAAAACTCTCATTGAAAGCCTTCCTTAGTTGTGTTCTCAAATTCTTGAGTTCACTGTTCCACCAAGGAAGAGACTTTCTCTTTTTCAAAACTGTTAGCGGAGTAGATTTATTAAAAGTTGTGGTTAGGATTTTTTCCAACTTCTCTACTTCTGAATCTAATTCCTCAGGATTTCTGATGCTCTTATTGCCTCCCTTTTCAAGGCATTTTGTTGCTATACTGGTAAATTTTCCCCATGCCGTTCTTCTAGGGTTCCGGTAAGTGAGAGGCGCACTGTACTTCTCGCGGATGCTGAAGAGTATCCAGGAGTGATCCGACATGGAAGGCTCATCGGATACCCTCCAGTTATCCACAACGAGACTGTCTGTGTCTGTTGATAGCGTGAGGTCAAGCACTTCCTCCCACCCCGGAAACCTATCCGAGCTTGGGAAAATAAAAGTTGGCTTATCGCCCTTGTTGCAAATACTTAGATTACTATTCAAAATATACTGCAAGAGTGACTCACCTCTGGTGTTTATACTGGAGCTACCCCATACGGTGTGCCTTGCGTTTGCATCACACCCTATTAGGACATCTCCTTCCTGTTCTCCTCTACTAGTCTGGCTGGTGTCGATGCCCCCCTCGTTCACGAGGGTTGTCAAATTCGCTGTAGCACTCTTCGAGTGCTGCAGGTTTATCTGTACGCATCTTATGTTATTGGGCATCTCGGGTTTCTTCGATGCCCACATTCTTTAGAAACTGGCTGGCGTCGTCGACCTATTCCGTGTCGTCTTCGTCAGCCGCTTTGTCGCCTTGGAATATTTTTAGTCTGGCTTTGCGGATTCCGAAGCTGATTTTGTAGTCAGTCTTCTTGAGAGCCTCAATGGACTCATTACAAATGGCCATCTCTCCTGCATTGTGCTCGGAGAGGAGGAATTTCCGTCTATGATGGCCACCTACAGGCTATTTCTGGCAACATCGCAGAAATGCCTTGCCGTTGTTGTGCTGCTGTGTTCACCTTCACTTCGCCTCCGGTTTTTTGGGCTGAGTTCCGGGTACTTCTGTGATGGAGCGATTTCTCTTCTGAGAAGTGCTCTCTCGCTTGCTCTCTTCTTGAGGTTGTGATTGATTCCTTTTCAGGTAGCCTTCATATTCCTCTACGATAGATTTGAGGCGCTTTGTTTCGGCCTCATCAACTGGGGTACCGGCTGCCTGGTCTTTGGCTATCTTCCCTAGTATGAAGACTGCCCTCTGGTACCGGTTTTTCCTCAGCTGATTCTGGGATTTCTTGCTCTTCTTTCTGTTTTCTCCTTTAGCCGCCAGTGCACTTTGGTTGATGCTCATGGCAGCCTTGGAGGTGGACGCTTCCTCCCTTATATCAGGGGCTTTTACCGCTGTATCTACCGGTATACTTTGGTTGGTATGTCCGGTAGTACTCTTATTCGTCTCCTGGCTGGAGGCAAGTAGCTCGTCTTCTTCGGATTCCGTAATAGGATTCCGATAGTTCATGTCCTTAGTCGTTGCTGTTGTCGTCAATTTGGTTGTTGTAGTTGATGTTGTTATTGTTGTTGCATTATTGTTTTCGTTCATGTTTGGTCACACGAGTAATCCGGAAAGGGTTGATCACTCGTCCGCAGAGCCGGTATTGCGGAGAGAAGGCTTTTATACCTCCGACCTCGCCCGGGCATCGGAGGGGACCGTTCGCGATCAGCTATTTATTACTCCCCGCTGACCATTCAGCCCTCGGCACGGGTACCTCGACACCTTGGCTTAGGGTGGTGTTGGTTCGGGTATCCTCATACTTCCACAATAGGAGATGGGCGTAAAACCTAGGGTTTATTCATCCATATCACTATTGTGGGAATTCTGAAGTGTCCCTCTTAGTTCGTAAGATTAAAGTGCGTTTCCTTTGGGATGCACACTTTACTCTTACTTAAGCCCCTTCGCCACGACAAGGCGACCAACTTCAAAGGAGTGTTCTATAAATACTTGTACAATTTTTTTCATTAAATAATGCTGACTCGTGACATTCCGTCACGTTCGGCTTTTGATCCATGCCTCTGTGGCATGGTTGGCTTCAAATTACAACTGTTAGGGTAGTCATACATAATTCGCGTATCATCAGATTCCAGTGTTTCAAGAAGACATCGGGAATGCAGTGGTCACAAAACCTTTCAGCTCATTCGAGCGTGTGGAATGTACAGCAGGTCCAGTCCCATCTGGTTCCCAAAAAGTTCACTTGTTCGCGAATTACTGTAAGCTTCAGGCGATGTAATGCGTAAATGTTTCCTGACCCGCTAAATGTCGCTGAAGATTTTTTTCGTCGTCTCCAATAATAAATAATATTAATAATACCCAACGATTACCCTCCTCCCGCCTAACCGACGCGAGGCGCAATCCGCAAACGAGCGGAATCAGCCGAGTCATAAAAGGCAATAGAGTTTTAAGCGTTGCGATCCTAAGCTGCTCAGCTGCAGAAACAAATTAATAATTAGATTAAAGTAAGTTTATTATTTTTAAATGTTACTTGTTAAGAGTAGATAAAATAATTTTTTTTTAATGGTAAAGTGTGAGTCTGTTAGATCAAATGTGCTGGAATGAGAATTGATATCGTGACATATACGGCGGAATGGTTCGTTTAACTCAAAACTTGTTCTAGAGAATTTTAAAAGGAAGGGTCTAAACTGCCTGGTAGAGCGAGCGGGAACGTTAAAATTAATATCAGATAAAAGAGGTGGGCTACAGACTGACCTATTAATGAGTTTTATAAAAATATTATACCCAGCATCTCCCTACGACTAGCGAGTGTCGGGAGATTTATAAGTTTTAAACGGTTAGTGTAAGGGGGATGATTTAAACTGGAATCCCAATGCAAATAATTTAAAGGCAAAAAGTGAAAATTGATTTTGAACGGACTCTAACTTCTCGTAATGGACTTGATAACTAGGGTTCCAAGCCACAGAAGCATACTATAATATAGACCTCACCAAAGATCTAAAAGAATTTATGTGGTAAGCGGCTCTCTAAATTCTATAGACCAACGTTTAACAAAACTAAGAGCGCCTTTAGCTTTAAAAACCGTGGAAGAGGCGTGAAGATTAAAATTGAGTTTGTGTCCATAGTTACTCGCAGATCAACAAAACTGCATACTTGCTCCAACCTAAAGTTTTGTATTGTGTATGAATTAGGGTCTACAGATCTACGTGAAAAATACATCGTTTTACATTTTTAAGGCTAAATGGCATGTCATTTCTAACACACCAAGAAACTAAGTTTTTCAGTCTGTTTTGCAACTGACATCTTTCGCTTTACTAAAATCTGTGTATATAAAACCAGTATTCTTATACTCCCTAAAGTCCGTTGATACATGTGATACAAATTCAAGCAAATTAATTATTGTAGATTTCCCTTTACGAAACGTGCTGAGAACAAGAAATTAGTGTAGAGATCCGGAAGGTTAAGTCGTCTGTTATAATTGCTTCAAAAAGTTTAGGTATTGCTGACAACTTTGCTATTCCGCTATAGTTTCCAATAGATGACCTAAATCCACTCTTATGTAAAGGAATTACGAATGACTTTTTCCATATTGATGGAAAATGAATCAAATAGTTAAATAAGGGTTGGTATATACTATATCTGGCACATTTTTAAGAAACATGGGGAATCATATCTGGGCCATAATTATATGATTGTTCTAACATATTTAACTGATATAAGACGTCTACTTCGGAAATGGTAGGTGCATTAATGACAGAAATCGGACATAACTTGTGCTGATGCGGAACATTTTTTGGAGATTTTGGAAAATAATTGGACTTAAAGAATTCAGCGAACATATTAGAAATGGTGTGATTGTCACTAGGCATACTCGACTTATATTTCATAGCGGACGGAAAATTATAAATCTTGCGTTTGAAGTTGACGAAACCATAGAACAATTTTGGCTTACGTATAATCTTATTTTTTACTTTGTTTATATAATTATTATAACATATTTTGTTAAGTTCAGCAAATTGACGACGCAATTAGAATATTTTGAATAGTCAGCAACTAAACCAGTTTTTTTTAAAAGGTTAAAAGCACGAGATTTTCTTTTTTTTAATTTAAATAATTTGAGTCACAACGCACTTCGGAACGTATTTTTCAAATAAATTTAAAATAGTTTCATTATAGTGGGAAGAACTAAATTCAATATTTATGCGTTGCCACTGTAATCTGGCCAAGTTACTTTAGAAAGTTCGGAATTAATCTTCTTAAATTTAGCTTTCGCAAAGTTGAACCGAGAACAAAGGTCTTGTGTTGTTTCAATGTTAATTTCCAAAGCTGGATGATACGAGTCCTCTGGCAGAACCAAACGATCACATGGGACAACAGAGAACATTGAAGCGTTATCAACGTAAACCAGATCTAAGAAGTTATCAAACTTGTTTGAAATTAAACTAATTTTGTTAAGACCCAACTCCGACATTTCATCTAAGAACTCATTAAAACATAGGCGAGTACTAACTGGAATGATGTAATCATCAATAGATTTCCATGATACACACGGTAAATTGAAATATCCCAAAACAATCATGGAATCAGTATTATTAGCCAATGAGAAAACATTATTTATTAAAGAAGCATGCTGCATATATACAGATATGTCCAAGTGTGGTGGTATATGAGATAAAGTTAAGTAGATATGGCCACTATTAGCGCAAAATCGAATGCACTTAAATTCTATGAACTCTGAATGCGGAACATCGACTTCTTCAGATGGAATTGAAGAATGAACAGCAAACAAGACACCACCTCCTTTTCTGTTCAGCTGGTCATATATCTATTAGGGTAGTCATATATAACTCGTGTGAATCACTATCGCAAATGATCAAAGCATTAAATTCAGTGGGTTTCCCCCTAAAGAAAATTACATCAAATCACTCTGAAATAATAAAAGACACAAAAAAGGAAGACTTATTAGATACAGCCTTCTTTAGATTTGAAAAGGCTAGTACAACAAAAGCTCTAGGGATTCAATGGAATTCGATAACAGATCAATTTTCATATACAATTGAGTCAATATCTGCAAGGTCCGCCATTACTAAACGCCAAATACTTTCTTCGGTGGCGAAACTTTCCGATCTCGCAGGATGGCTTTCGCCAATAATGATTCAAGCTAAAATCCTCATTCAAGAATAGTGGCAAGATAACACTGAATGGGATGAAGAAGTAAAATCTGTATGTTTAACAAAATGGGTTCAATTTGCTAAGAGCTTGATCGTATATTAAAAATTCGAATTCCTCGAAGGGTTAATATCATCCCTGACATTAACGCAGAGTTACACGGTTTCTGTGAGGATTCTGAAAAGGCTTACGCATTTTCAGTACGCACATAGTATGATAACAAAATATCTTCACACCTCTTGGTAGCCAAAGCCAAAGTTGCACCTTTGAAGACACTCAGTCTGCCACGACTTGAACGGAATGGTGCTCTTCTGTTAGCAAAATTAATTTCAATAGTTCAAACCCGTCAGACTAAGAAATAGTTTTAGGATGGTTAGAAAAACCACCCTATACCTGGAAGTTCTATGTATCTAGCCGAATGTCTCAAATCTTAGACTTAGTCGGCTCAGCAAAATGGCAAGATGTTGCAAGTGCAGATAATCCAGCGGATCTTGGGACATGAGGTTGCAAGCCACTGCACCTCACCAGAACTACACTCTGGTGGAACGATGCCACTTGGCTAACAGAATCAGAAGAATTCTGGCCAAAGTCTCTCCCTCGGAATATAATACCGCCGGAAAGTCGGAAAATTGAAAATTTTCGTATCGCTTCAGAAGAGGATGATATTCTCCACCAATTACATCCACAAATTCACCCAAAGACTTAAACAAAAAAGTGAAGGAATACCAAATGATCCTTAGGTACAACTAACGCATTCCGACTTGCAACATGCCAAAGTTAGTCTCATCACATACACCCAAATTCGCTATTTCAGTCGAGAGAAAACAAAGTTGCTCGAAAGACGAAGTGAAGCTCTCTTCTCATCTTAAATCCATTCTTCAACACTAAGGGATTAATAAGGGCAAATAGAAGATTAGCGAACTCCAGCCTTAGTTATAACGAACGACATTCCATCATAATTCCAGAGAAATCCCGTTTTCCATTTCTTACCTATTTCCAGCATATCTCCATCAGCTGCACTCCATGGTGAGCATTGCTTAAAGCATCCATCAAGAATTTTATATACCGTGACTAAGTCTGAAAATCAAAAAGACGATTTTCATGTGTAAGCCATGTACCATGTACAAACACAAAATGCTTTACCACCTGAACGCTGCAATTATGGTCTGCCCTTTATCATCACTGGGGTTGATTTTGCTGAACCTTTCCAGATAAAGACATCGATGTTAAGGTCTTCTTCTTTTAGAAAAGGATATTTTGCTGTCTTTGTATGTTTTACGACAAAGGCAGTACACCTCGAGCTTTGTTCAGATCTGACTACTGCAGCTTTTTTTACAGCATTTGCACGCTTTGTCGGACGACGTTGATTTCCTCCAAAGATAATTAGCGACAATGGGAAAAACTTTGTCTGAGCCCAAAGAGCAACAGAGAAGGAGTTTATAAACTTCATGAAAGAAGTCTCCCCTGAAATTATAAATATGCACCCCAAGGGATCGATTGGAAATTTATACCCCTATGTTCTCCACACATGGGCAGACTCTGCGAATCAGCAGTAAAAAGCTTTAAGTCCCATAAAAGAAAATGGCAGGTAATCATAAATTACTATGAGGAGTTTACCACACTTCTCGCCCATATATAAGCCGTTCTAAAATCAAGGCACATATCACCCCTCTAGCAAGATCCCTCCGCTTTCATAGCCCTCATACCTGGTCATTTCCTCAGAGCAGCACCTCTTCTGGCCATCCCTGAGACTGAAGGAAACTCACTCACTTTGATAAATCGATTGGAAAGAATCAGAATTCTCACGAATTCAGCCACAGATGGAAGGAGACCATCTCAAAGATCTCTATAGGAGATAACGATGGAAAACGACCCAGAAGGAAGCCAATTCAGGAGAATGCATCATCATACAAGACGAATGTCTTCCTCTAACGGAATGGTGATTAGGCCGCATTGAAAAGGTTTATCAAGGATCAGAGTAGCCGATGTACGAACAGAAACCGGCAATTAACTCGACCAGTCGCAAAACTGTGTTTTCTTCCAAACAGCGAAAAACAACTTCAACCAAAACCGCAAAATAACTCGCAAAATTAATAATCAATACCGCGAGTTTGTAAAATTCAAAATAAAATCGTTATAATTTAAGAGACAAAACAAACTGAAACAAGAGCGAATAAAATAAAATTATTATAAATGTATATCGATATGTATGTATATGTACCCCCATAACCAAAAATAACCTCAAATTATGAGCCAAACCACTTTCTAATATACATGTATTCATATTCCCATAGAAATGGACGTAGAAGACGTAAAAATTGTCCCCGAGACATTGACGTCCGAAATCGCTACACCCAAAGCGTTAGCTGCACCCATTGTCGCTCCAAGCAGCAGGGTTATGCGACCACCGCTATCCGCCGCAGCAATTAAGGAGATAAAGGAAGACCAGCTATTGGAGCCACAGGGGCCTCTACGTTGCAGCTGTGCCATCGCCCATACGCCCTGAAACGATGCACCATATTCCAGAGTATGAAGCCCGCTCAAAGACACCAGGTTGCAAGAACCCACGGTCATTGCATGACCTGCCTGGCACATGGCCACGCCACGATAGAGTGTTAGGCCGACGGTGCCTTGCAATATTGCCAAAGGCCGCATCACACTTTATTTCACCGATTTCCCAGCCGAGCCAATCTGTCTTAAAATCGCACCAATATTCGTATCATACCGCGCAGCGATCCAGTCCGGCGACGACGACGCACCAAACCAACCACAACACGTTCACGGCCATCTCTGCCACGCCACGCTCATCGCCAGCAACAACGATGCTCAACGGGGTTGAGCGCTGTAGTCAATACACTGCAAAGCTGCAAAGGCTCCTAGCCTAGGGGGCCGAGATGTTCACATGACTTATGTGCTTTCCAAAACATCCCACATCCGACATCACATAACAGCACTTCACGCCACTTCACAACACCTCATCACATAACAGTTCACAACACACACGCATCAAACACAGCACCTAACACCGCTCATCATACTACACAGAAACCACACGATCCTAAACGAGTCATCTCTAATAATCTATTCGTCTATCGTGCCGCCAACAAGAAGTCGTGGTCCGCCCGTCCATCACCATAATGATACGGATAAATATTTTCGCACGCTGTGTGTGTGCGTGTATGGTGACTCACCACAAATAAAGGGTTTTTTTGAAGAATAATTCGTTCTTATATATTGAATAAAAAATTTTTATAACGTTTCAATAATTCCGTGTTTGCGCTGTCACATTCGGTTTACACTTTCCGCACGTAAGTATACAAGTGCCTCAATTGTACACAGAAAACATAGAGAACAGTGTTTAAAAAACTGCAGTCGAATTAGCAGAAGTCGCAATATTGTTGCTATTCGCTACTTCAACTGCGAGCGATATCGAGAAGTATGCAAGTGCTTTTGCTTCTGCTTCTGAAAAAATCAGAAGTCGCATGCTTTGACTGGCGCAAAAATCAAAAAGCTACGAAAATCAGAAATCAGCATAAGTCGCCGTTATTCGTTTTTCTGCTTTCTGCTTTGCTGTAGCTTTCGATCGTATACATAAGTTGCCGCAGCAGCTAGCGACAATTTTCGACAGTCGTCGGCAGTCACAGTCGCGAAAAGTATTGCATTCGACTTTTTGCTACTTTTGATTTTTGTTGCTGTTGCTTTCGATCAGCAGCGTAAGTCGAAAAAAGCAAGAAGCGTCCGATTCGTGGAAGTCGGCCGTTGCGACCGTTTTTGATTAGCTACGACTTTAAAGAAATGTTTGGCAATTACTTATAGTGTACTTGAATTTTTTTATTATGTTGTTCATTTTCAACTTTTTTAATTTTTATTAAGTTTACAAAAATAAAAAAAACTAAATCAAAATTGTTGGAATAAATAACATAAAAACATAACAGTAAACTAATTTTTCATTGCTTTTATTACATACATTACTCATTTTTTTGATTATTCATTACAAAGTTCCTCTTGTTCAAAAAGTGGCAACGTATCATTGGCCACGTCCCGAAAGCTAGGATTTAATTTTACTAGCAATATGTTCTCAAGAACATCGTGGCTTAATCGATTGCGAGAGTCAGTAAGCACCAGTCTTAAAGTAGAGAAAGCTCGTTCAATCGACACCTGTTATAAAAATAATAAATAAATGAGAAAACTTTCCACGCTGCATTTGGCGCCATAGCTGAACACGTGTGAGTCTAGCAGCGTTCTAATTGCAAGTAAAAGCAAAAGAGCAAAAAGAACAAGACGGCGACTGCTGGTGACTTCCACGAATCGGACGCTTCTTGCTTTTTTCGACTTACGCTGCTGATCGAAAGCAACAGCGGCAAAAATCAAAAGTAGCAAAAAGTCGAATGCATTACTTTTCGCGACTGTGGCTGCCGACGACTGTCGAAAATTGTCGTTAGCTGCTGCGGCAACTTATGTATACGATCGAAAACCACAGCAAATCAGAAAGCAGAAAAACGAATAACGGCGACTTACGCTGATTTCTGATTTTCGTAGCTGTTTGATTTTTGCGCCAGTCAAAGCATGCGACTTCTGATTTTTTCAGAAGCAGTAGCAGAAGCAAAATCATATGATCTGAAACTTGCCGCAGTTTTTTAAACGCTGATAGAGAATGCAGCGGTCACAAAGTCCGCTGACATCAACTCACTCTCAAAGCTTGGGGTAGTCCGACCCTACAGTAGGTCCAGTGGCACCTTCATGGTACCCACCAAGCTTGGAGGTTCGTGAATTACTGTTCTATCTACATGGTACCCACAAAGCTCTTATCTACATGGTACGCACAAAGCTTGGAGGTTCGCGAATTACTGTAAGCTTCAGGCGATTCAACGCGTCAAAAAAATTATTTCGTCGTTTCCACATTTCCCTGAACGATCTCACTCGCGAATTATAATAAGTATAAATTATACACAATTTTATATTTCATATATATTTTGTAAGAATTTGTAAATTAATTCCACTGCTGAAAAATTATGATGTTTCTTCTTTGAAGTCCAATACAAGAATGAGGATATGAGTAATAAAAAAGAATAGCAATATGAAATATATAACCGTTAATAAATTACAAATGAGAGTACTTAATTCTAGAGGTCATTTTAAAGTTATATTAAAGAAAAGGATGTTGATGGAAGGAGAAATAAAAGTTAGGTACAAAAAGTAATGTTAAAAATAATAGGGTGAGTATTACAATAAGTAACTTTTCCATCGCTAGAATTGAAGATATTCAATTTCATATTTAAATTTTCTCTTAATATTAGAGCTATGAATATTTTCTAATTTGGAATTTTTATATTTCGGTTGTTCTTTATGTCTAAAAAATTTATAATTTTTAATGTATCCATTATACCTTTGTTCTTTGTAAAATTCTCTCTTTTCATTTCTTTTTTATATACATTTATATTTTCTTATTAAAATGTTTTCATAAATGTTTCTTTTATTACAGTTTCCTTGTTCAATATTTATTGGTTTTTAACCGTAACATAAGAATTGTTACAATATTCTATTGCTTTACTAATTTTTTCTTTTATACTAAGTAATCTTTGTTCAATCATTAAAACTCGAATTTTTTCTGATATATTGTTGTGCAATCTTTGAATATCGGCATTGCCAGTGTGGTTGTTAGGCTTCACTAAATGAATACTTATATTTTCGGTTCTTAAATAATCTTCAATGTTTACACTTTTGAATTCATTATCGCAAATTAATTTATTAAAATGTCCTTTTTGAGATTTATAAAGTCTAAGTTTTTCTATTATAATTTGATTGGTTCTGTCTTCAAGATAATAAGCATTAGCAAATATTGAAAAACGATTAATAAATGTCAGAAAATTTGAATTTGCATTTGTGTAGACATCCATATGTATTATTAGTCTTATGTTAGTGGGAGTTTCAGTTAAATGAAATTTGGCTTTAATTGGATTTCTATCAAATTTAGTTTTGATTCAAGTGGAGCAATTATTAATGTATTTCTGGATTAAAAGTTTCAAATTAGGAATATAAATTATCTTTTTTAGACCAAAGTAATTTTCATCAATACCGGTAAGAACCTTTCCATTTTTATGGTAATTATTGATTAGTTTAAAAGCTTCTTCTTCTGTTTCAATATCTTTTGCATGATATGAACAATGAACGAATCTGATATTTCTAAATCCTGCAAATAATTGTATTAATTTATTTTGTAAAATATTATATTGATTGTCGTCTAACTCTGTATATATTCCAACTTTTCCTTTTGTTAAATGTTTTCTTAAAACTGATTCTAAATTATTTTCTAAATCGAAAAGGTTTATGTAGGTTTATAAAAATCTAGGAAAGTCCGCTACTAAGTTGTCTTTACCTTTAATGTAAGAAATATTTATATTAAATTCGCCAACTTGATTAACCAACGATGTAACCTTGGACTCATTTTAACCTGCGATTTACTGAAAAGCCATTTTAAGGGCTGATGATCTGTAAGAATATCAAATTTGGTACCATACAAGTACGAGTATGGTCTAAAATAATTTGTAGCCCAAACAATAGCAAGCAGTTCTCGTTCAGTAGCTGAATAATTTTTTTTTGTCATCGTTTCACATCTACTCACATAACATAGTGGATGATTATCCTGTTGTAAAACAGCGCCGAGAGCATCTGAACTCGCATCTGTGACGAGCTGAAACTGGTTTTCAAAATCTAGGTACTTAAGCACCGCGGACTCTGTTATTACTCTCTTTAGCTTTTCAAATGAATTTATATAATTTATAATTTGATCGATTTTACTAGTATTTGGCCTAAATCCTTCAGGGGTTAATATATGACCTAAGTACAAAGTTTCGTTTAAAAAAAATTAGCATTAATTTATTTAGATCTTTAAATTTGCCTCACGAAGTTTTGTTAGAACTCGGTTTATATCGTTAAAGTGCTCTTGAAGACTTGCTGAGAATATCAAAATATCGTCTAAATAGACTACACATATTTTATTAATAAAATCATTCAGTAGTTTGTTAATAAATCTTTGAAATGTGGCAGGCGCATTTTTTAGTCCAAATGGCATTTGGTTGAACTCGAAATGTCCATTTGGAGTGGGAAAAGCAGTTTTCGACCAGTCTTCTTGTTTAACAAGAATTTGGTGAAACCCTTTTGCCAAATCAATTGTAGTGAAATATTGCGCTCGCGCTAGTTTATCCAGAATGTTTTCAATGTTTGGTAAGGGGAATTTAGCATCGATTATAATACTGTTTAATGCCCTGTAGTCGACAACAAGGCTCCATTTATTTTTTCCTGAGCTGTCTAATTTCTTAGGAACTACCCATAAGGGACTATTGTATGGCGAAATACTTTCTCGGATGATACCTTGTTGAAGCATGTCGTCGATTTGCCTACATACGAGTATTTCTTATTCATGTATTTGAGTACAACGATATATTTTCGAATATACCGGCCTGTCTGATACAGTTTTAATTTCATGATTTATTATAATAGTATTTGCTAGAGTTTGTCCTTCTATGAAAACTAGGTCTTTATACTTATTTAAAATTTTTCTTAAAACTAACTTTTCTTGTTTGTGTAAGCCGCGAAATAAATTGTGAAGGACATGCTTATCCACATTGATTTCTTCTAAAATATGAATTTCACTAAAAATGAATGGTTTAAAAAAATTTATTTTATTACCATTAAATGTAACGCTACGCATTGGAGTCAGTAAATTCTGTCCAATAATTACACTGAAATATTGACCCTTAAAATCTACTCATTTCCAAGACATAGTTGCGTTGGAGGATGGAGTCATGTGTAGAAGTTCACGCAAGTGAGGAAAGTTCTCTGATCGCCATTCATTCGGGAGTGGCCAGAAACGATTCTTTTACATATGACTCAAGCAGCTCACTACTTCCGGTGACCCGCCACGTAAAAAATCTTACCAATGAAAATCAACAATCAGCCTCGGATGAGAGACCCCCCTTTTGATGACGACCATGGCAAACGAAATAAGGACAACGATTTGAGGGCATGCACCTGGAATGCCCGGTCCCTTAATTGGGAAGGTGCCGCTGCCCAGCTGGTTGATGTCCTCGCGAAAATAAAGGCTGACACCACCGCTGTCCAAGAAATGAGATGGACGGGACAAGGACAGACACGAGTAGGTCCTTGTGACATTTACTACAGTGGCCATATAAAGGAGCGCAAGTTTGGTGTTGGATTCGTGGTTGGAGAGAGACTCCGTCGCCGAGTACTATCATTCAATCTGGTGAATGAGCGTCTAGCCACAATCCGCATCAAAGCGAGGTTCTTCAACATATCGCTGATTTGCGACCACGCCCCGACGGAAGAGAAGGACGATGTGACCAACAATGCTTTCTATGAGCGCTTGGAGCGCACTTACGAGAGCTGCCCCCGCCACGATGTCAAAATCGTGCTTGGCGACTTTAACGCCAGGGTGGGCAAAGAAGGTATCTTTGGCACTACGGTCGGTAAATTCAGCCTCCACGACGAAACATCCCCAAATGGGTTGAGGCTGATTGACTTCGCCGGGGCCCGAAACATGGTTATGTGTAGTACTAGATTCCAGCATAAAAAGATTCATCAAGCCACCTGGCTGTCTCCGGATCAAAAAACCTACCAACCAGATTGATCATGTTGTGATAGACGGAAGACACGTCTCCAGTGTTTTAAATGTGCGTGTGCTCCGAGGTCCTAACGTCGACTCGGACCACTATCGTGTTGCAGCCAAGATTCGCACCCGCCTCTATGCAGCAAAAAACGCACGCCAACAAACACAAGGAAGGTTCGACGTCGAGAAGCTGCAATCACAACAGACAGCCGAACGATTTTCTACTCGGCTTGCACTCCTTCTCTCTGAGAGCACTCGTCAACAACTCGGTATAAGGGAACAGTGGGACGGCATTTCAAACTCCTTACGCACAGCTGCAACCGAAGCAATTGGTTTTCGGACAGCTGGTACGACGAGGAGTGCCGTGTCGCAGCGGAGAGAAAACAGGCTGCCTACCTCGCAACGTTACGATCGACCACAACACGTGCGGGATGAGATAGATACCGAGAGTTGAAAAGGGAAGCGAGACGCATTTGCAGACAGAAAAAGAAAGAGGCTGAAATTCGTGAGTACGAAGAGCTTGATAAGCTGGCCGACAGGGGTAATGCTCGAAAATTCTACGAAAAAATGCGACGGCTTACAGAAGGTTTCAAGACCGGAGCATACTCTTGTAGAACCCCCAAAGGTGATCTAGTCACCGATGCCCAGAGCATACTTAAATTATAGAGGGAACACTTCTCCAAACTGCTGAATGGCAGTGAACGCACAACGCCAGGGGAAGGCGAGCCCGATTCCCCAATCGATGACGATAGAGCCGACGTTCAATTGCCCGACCATGAAGAAGTTCAAATAGCAATTGCCCGCCTGAAGAACAACAAAGCGGCAGGGGCCGACGGATTGCCGGCCGAGCTATTCAAACACGGCGGCGAAGAACTGATAAGGAGCATGCATCAGCTTCTTTGTAAAATATGGTCGGACGAAAGCATGCCCAACGGTTGGAATTTAAGTGTGCTATGCCCAATTCAGGAAAAAGGAGACCCCATAATCTGCGCCAAATACCGTGGGATTAGCCTCCTCAACATCGCATATAAGGTTCTATCGAGCGTATTGTGTGAAATATTAAAGCCCACCGTCAACAAACTGATTGGATCTTATCAGTGTGGCTTCAGACCTGGAAAATCAACAACCGACCAGATATTCACCATGCGCCAAATCTTGGAAAAGACCCGTGAAAGAAGAATCGACACACACCACCTCTTCGTTGATTTCAAAGCTGCTTTCATCAGCACGAAAAGGAGCTGCCTTTATGCCGCGATGTCTGAATTTGGTATCTCCGCAAAACTAATACGGCTGTGTAAACTGACGCTGAGCAACACGAAGAGCTCTGTCAGGATCGGGAAGGACCTCTCCGAGCCGTTCGATACCAAACGAGGTTTCAGGCAAGGCGACACCCTATCTTGCGACTTCTTCAACCTGCTTCTGGAGAAAATAGTTCGAGCTGCAGAACTAAATAGAGAAGGTACCATCTTCTATAAGAGTGTACAGCTGCTGGCGTATGCCGATGATATCGATATCATCGGCCTCAACACCCGCGCCGTTAGTTCTGCTTTCTCCAGGCTGGACAAGGAAGCACAGCAAATGGGTCTGGCAGTGAACGGGGGCAAAACGAAATATCTCCTGTCATCACTCGCGACTTGGCTCTCACGTCACTGTTGACAGTCATAACTTTGAAGTCGTAGATAATTTCGTCTATCTCGGAACCAGCGTAAACACCACCAACAATGTCAGCCTGGAAATCCAACGCAGGATAACTCTTGCCAACAAGTGCTACTTCGGGACTGAGTAGGCAATTGAAAAGTAAAGTCCCCTCTCGACGAACAAAAGCAAAACTCTATAAGTCGCTCATAATTCCCGTCATGCTATATGGTGCAGAGGCTTGGACGATGTCAACAACGGATGAGTCGACGTTGCGAGTTTTCGAGAGAAAAGTTCTGCGAAAGATTTATGGTCCTTTGCGCGTTGGCCACGGCGAATATCGCATTCGATGGATGAAAACACTCCAGCTCTGAAAGTATTCGACGCAGTACCCGCCGTGGGAAGCAGAGGAAGAGGAAAACCTCCACTCCGTTGGAAGGACCAAGTGGAGAAGGACCTGGTTTCGCTTGGAATATCCAATTGGCGCCACGTAGCGAAAAGAATGAACGACTGGCGCGCTGTTGTTAACTCCGCTATAATCGCGTAAGCGGTGTCTACGCCAATTAAGAAGAAGAAGAAGTTGCGTTTTCATTAAATTCTAAAGGAACATTTGTAATTATTTTTTCTGTAATATAAGAATTAAGGCAAATGTTTTGTATAAGGTGTACGTATATTATTTTATATTTTACCAATTTATTTGTATCAAGTAGCGATGTTCTTGCACCAGTATCTATCAATGAGAAAATTGTTTCTTTCTCAATAGTTGATTCTATTAATGGTAATGATTTCTTGAGATTGTTGTAAAAAAATATAAATTGTCATTATTATCGGGAACCCAAGATCCACACTGTGCATCTGCTTGTAAATGATCTACTTCCATAGAAGACATGTTATTCACGTCAGTGTTTCTGTTGCGAAATTGAGCGGCGAGAGCTTGTGCATTATTATTGCGATAATTACCACTATTTCTCGTTTAAGAGGATTGGTTTAAAAAAGCATTATTGTGGTGAGAGTTAGAAAATCTTCGAAAATTTGTATATCTCTTCGTATTTTGATTAATAAATGTTTGAGAAGGTTCTTTATTACAAACTTGATTTTGTCTTGGAAAATTGCAAGAAAACATTGAATTAGGATATTGCAAGTTTTGATTACACTGATTAGTATTAAACTTATCAGAATTTCTTAAATTAGTTTTACTTTCAGTACGAACTAAATCATTTTCTTCTAATATCTGAAAGCCAGCCCTAATATTTGTACTTTAGAATTAATTATAACCGAAGCTCGATTTATATCAATATTATTTAGCAAAGTACGTAAAATAAACTTATCAATCCATCCCGTTGTGGTTCATACTCCACTGGCTTCTCATCGTCAAATTAAAATTTTTCGTTGATTTTACAACAAATATTACAAAGCTGTGTATAATAACTTACAATATTGTTGTTGATAATTGTATGTGCACATTTAAATAGCTCGTCATATATCTCCTTCACTCCAAAGTTTTATATTAGCGCTCGTTTCACACACTCCCACGTAGGCGATGCACCAAACGTTGATAAAAATATAAACGTACGTTTGGAGAGTAGGTTGCTCTCCCACTAGAGATTGTATTGACTCCACTTTTCTTATACATGATGATAATGCATATGTATTGTCGCCTTTTAATATGACAATTGATTGAGCATCTTTGATGATGTCGCTCACAGTTGGCTGCAATGCTGTTTTTGTTGGCAGTATTTTACCAAATCCGTTGGCTTAACTCTCTCACCCAGAGCACTATTATATATAGCAAATTATTATTTATGCCACAAAATTGTACAATAGGTTTTTATTTCAATTTAATTTTGGTTAAATTATTTATTAATGTCTTTACTTTAAATTTTAACTGGAGTTAATTTACTTTTGTATACACATACCTATGTTCTTCCTTAATAGACTGCGTCAGTTATAATAAGTATAAATTATAAACGATTTTATATTTTAGAAATATATATACATTTTGTAATTATTTATTAATGTCTTTACTTTAAATTTTAACTGGAGTTAATTTACTTTTGTATACACATACCTATGTTCTTCCTTAATAGACTGCGTCAGTTATAATAAGTATAAATTATAAACGATTTTATATTTTAGAAATATATATACATTTTGTAAGAATTTATAAATTAATTGACACTGCTTAAAAATTATGATGTTTCTCCTTTCAAGTCCAATACAAGAATGAGGATATGAGTAATAAATAAGAATAGCAATATGAAATATATAACCGTAAATAAATTAATGAGAGTACTTAATTCTAGAGGTCATTTCAAAGTTATTTTAAGAAGGGATGTTGATGAAAGGAGAAATAAAAGTTAGGCACAAAAAGTAATGTTAAAAATAATAGGGTAAATATTACAATATGTAACTCGCGTGCATGATCGGAGTCGAGTGATTCCAGTAGACAACGGGAATGCAGCGGTCACAACACCCTTCAGCTCTTTCGAGTTGGTAGGAATGCCTGTTTGAATTACTGTAAACTTCAGGCGATTCAGCGCGCAAATGGTCCTGACCCGCTACCTATCACTGAAAACTTATTTCATCATCTCCACAGTAAGAAAAATATTTCAACGATCGATCTCACTCGCGTGTATCTTCAGATTCCAGTGTTTCCATTAGACAACGGGAATGCAGCGGTCACAACACTTTTCTGCTCCTTCGAGTTGATAGGAATGCCTGTTTCACTTTGGATCAGCAGGCCCTCTCCAACATCAATATTTAGAACATGTAACCCAAGCAAGGTAGCACCTCTACTTCTCATAGCACAGCAGGTGTCCGATGCTTGAACTAGTCCGCTGACATCATCTCGTTCTTGGAGCTTGGAGTAATCCGACCATACAGCAGCTCCAGTCGCATCTACATGGTACCCACAATGCTTGGAAGTTCGCGACTTACTGTAGGCTTCAACACGCAAATGGTCCTTGACCCACTACCTGTCGCCCAAGATTTTTTCATCGTCTCCACAGTAAGAAAACTATTTACTCGATCGATCTCACTAGCGTGTATCATCAGGTTCCCGTGTTTTTAGAAGACATCATGAATGCAGCCTTCAGCCCCTTCCAGTTGGTAGGAATGCCTGTTGGATATTGGATCAGCAGGCCCTCTCCAACATCCATATTTATAACATGTAGGTAAAGCTTTTCATCGTTTCATTGATACCACCAAGCAAGGCATCACCTTTGGAGGTTCGCGAATTACAATAAGCAATCACTCGCTCCTTGAGCATGGGGTAATCCGTCCTTACAGCAGGTCCATTCCTATGTACATGGTACCCACAAAGCTTTGAGGTTCGTCAATTACTGTAAGCCTCAGGAACGTTTCGTTAAAAAGAAATAACCAAAACATCTCTTGTTTATGCTGAACCACGCATAAACAAGTAGTGATAAGCAATTGCAATATATGCTGCAAACATGGTGTGAAATAGAAATGCTGTCACACATAACGAGTAACAATTTGTAACGCCAAACAATCGACCGTTGATAGTGTGTCTATCTTCAAATAGCATAGTAGTCAGCAAATAGAAACTAGTACCATAAAGTAGTATAAATAGCACTATAGCATGAAAATGTTGTCAGTGTTAGTTTTTTTATTAATAAAAGAACTTGAACTGACGGTGCAAAAGATACAATAACTTGATTCAATTGTAATTAACTGGGGGCTCAACCGGGATAGCAAATTTATACTTGCTATCAAAGAACGACAACAAAAAATTATATATATCCCGACTGGAAGCGAAATCTATTAAGATGACTGAAGCAGAAATACTTACAGCACCCATTGATGACCTTACGGCTCAACTTAATTCGTTAAAAACCGACTTCGATGCATTAAGGACATAATCACAGTTTTCGATGACCAGGGTACCAACCATACCTGCTCTGAAACCACAAATCACACAGGCAATCTAAATAAATGCAGACATTTTTAAATGCCTACAAACATTTGACGGAGCAGAGGGTGAATATAACCCTTGGCGCACCCAGGTGTGGACACAGATGGAGAATATAAAAGAATTTATATACAGCCCTGAGTATTACAATTGTGTATGAATAATCAGAGCAAAAATAACAGGAGCCGCTTCTAAAGTTCTATCAGTTAACGGAACTCAACTTAATTTCTATGCTATAATCAACCGCTTGGATTATACTTATATGGATAAACGACCACTACATGTCCTGAAAGAAATAATGATGAAAAACAAGTAAGGAAGGGCTAAGTTCGTGTGTCACCGAACATTTTATACTCTCGCATGATAAAGTGATAATCGAGATATCATTATCCGTCATTTAAATATTTTTCAAATACCGTACTTGTAAAAAGTTTTATGCCGCTATCATTATTGGTTCCTAATGTATATATTATACAGAGAAGGCATCAGATGGAATTCCAAATAGCGTCATATTGGAAGAATGCGTGGTTGTGAACCGATTTCACCCATATTTCGTACATGTCATCAGGGTGTTAAGAAAATATTACATACCGAATTTCATTGAAATCGGTTGAGTAGTTCCTGAAATATGGTTTTTGGTCCATAAGTGGGCGACGCCAGGCCCATTTTCAATTTTTAAAAAAAGCCTGGGTGCAGCTTCCTTCTGCCATTTCTTCCGTAAAATTTCGTGTTTCTGACGTTTTTTGTTAGTCGGTTAACGCACTTTTAGTGATTTTCAACATAACCTTTGTATGGGAGGTGGGCGTGGTTATTATCCGATTTCTTCCATTTTTGAACTGTATATGGAAATGCCTGAAGGAAACGACTCTGTAGAGTTTGGTTGACATAGCTATAGTAGTTTCCGAGATATGTACAGAAAGCTTTGTGCCAAATTTCACTTTAATATCTTTATTTATGGCTTAGTTATGACACTTTATAGGTTTTCGGTTTCCGCCATTTTGTGGGCGTGGCAGGGGTCCGATTTTGCCCATCATCGAACTTAACCTTCTTATGGAGCCAAGAAATACGTGTACCAAGTCATCACGATATCTTAATTTTTACTCAAGTTACAGCTTGCATGGACGGACGGACGTACAGACAGACATCCGGATTTCAACTCTACTCGTCACCCTGACCACTTTGGTATATAAAACCCTATATCTGACTCTTTTAGTGTTAGGACTTACAAACAACTGTTATGTGAACAAAACTATAATACTCTCCTTAGCAACTTTGTGGCGAGAGTATAAAAAGCAAGAAAGTAAACTCTCACCGAATTCCACGACGAAATACATCAAGCCTTTACTTTGACTCAACAAAAAATAGAAACAATGGAAGAAAATAAGCGAGCTGGAAGATGATGAGACGTGAGTGATGACGCCATCCATATATTTATTATGGGACTCCGGAGCAACTACACCAGAGTTATACTTTATTCAAATAAGCCAAAGCCTTGGTGAAGCTTATGCGATTGCTTGCACCATCTACCATGACAATCAAGATCTACACTTCGAGAGCAGTATTCCCCGTCGACATGACTCGAGATATGAAGGTCAGACCACCTTTCATCACCAAAGGAATGATCGTCAACTGAGTCCAGCATATCGCGTTAATCCTCAACGGCAACCAACGTATGAAGAGAGAAGGAAACATAATTCTGGTAGCTGCATCCAGCGAAATGGCCAACAGCAATCAAAGCCTATTCCTATGGAAGTGGACTTTTCATTCGTGAAGCAAATGCATCAAAACTCACCAAGAAATCCGCCTCACCAACAAAATCCGTTTAAAAGGGAGAGAAACGTATCATCCCATAACTTTAACCACAATAAAGTACAGCGTATCAACCAAACCGAAAAATCTGAGAAAAATGTTGAATCTGGCAGTACTTTTTTAGGCGAATAAACGGGTTGCCATGCATCGAGACGAAATGCGGACTAACAGGCACACCCGTGACTTAACTAGTGAACACTGGATCCATAAATGACTACATTAGTAAGAACTGTAACATAGGTAAGTCAGTATCAATAAAACCATTTAGAACAAAAACCCTACATGGCTATTCGATTATACATTCAAAAAAAGTGATCACAATGTACGAGCATCACTTAGTATTCTTTGAAATAGGCGAATTAAATGAATTCGACATGATCATAGGTGAATAAGGTCTCATATTAATTAAGGAAGAGATTAACCTCTTTGATTATAGTTTAAAGTACCAGAACAAAGTAGCAGGAAAAAAGAAACCTTTCATTAATTATACTGTAGATAATGCCAAGTATGAAGAGGAAATTAAAGAAGTAATGAAAGCAAATGAAAATATTAGTGACACCCTACCATTCACAACCACTATCCAAGCGACGATTAGAACGCAAACAGAAAATCCTATTTGGACAAAGCAATACCCTTACCCCGTGGCAGACCATGATTTCGTCAATAAAGAAATAGATAGGCTTTTAGAAAATGGAATAATTCAGCTGAGTAAAAGTCCACACAATTCCCCTATTTGGACTGTTAGAAAGAAAGTATTAGACGAAAATGGTAGACCTAAACGGAGAATGGTGGTCGACTACCAAAAATTTAACGCGCATACTACAAACGACCGCTACCCTATATCTGACATTAATATGACAGTTCAAAATTTAGGTAAAGCTAAAGTTTTCTCGACTATTGATTTAGAATCAGGATTCCATCAAATTTTAATAAAGGAATCCGATTGCGAAAAAACCGCATTTGCGGTGAGTGACGAAAAGTATGAGTTTGTTAGGATGCTGATTGGACTTGGGGGGTGGGTGGGTGGTCGTGGTAAGGTTTGTTTCGACGAAAAAGACCTTTTTTCGGGATTTTTTTAGAAAAAATTATTGCTGTAGGTTTATTTTACTTATTATTATATGAAAGTACAACATTTGAAGGATGCTTAAAAAAAGTTTTATCAAAAAATAGCGAGGAATAACGGATTTATCGTCGATCCCTGCAGGCACCTCGAAAAAAAGTTGTTGTGCGGTGACCAGCCTACAGCATCACTGGATCATCTGAAATCGAAAAATCAAAATGCTTTCTTTAGTTTATTAGTTTATCTTTCAATTCACGTCGAGTTTTTTTTAATTTTTCAATTTTTGGTACCATTTTCAAGCCAAAATGACGATTTTAGACGAAAAAATCGACCTATTTGTTATTGTAAAATTCTCAGAAATTATAATTTTCGGAAAAACTCGACGTCATTTGAGAGCTATGTATATGTAGAATATTTGTACAAAATTTCAAAACGTTCGATGCGGTAGTTTTTTTTGTAGGCTGGTCACCGACTTTAAAAATGACATATTTGGGAAAATCGATTCAAAGTTTTGTACACTCAGCGCAGGTAGTTAGAGGTACCGTTATTCAACCTGCTGTAACTTCGTTAGTTTTTCTCCGAATGACCTAAAACTTTAACACAATATTCTTGAGATGTTGATGGTTCAGAAAAAAAAGTAAAAATATGGAAAACAAAAGTTGTCAAACCTTACCCTCCCCCCCCTTAAGAACGCACCCTCAATCTTTCAACGGTGCGTAGACGACATTTTGCGACAATATATCGATAAATTTGCTTACGTTTATATAGACGATATTTTAATATTTTTTTCTACGCCTGAAGAACACATAGGACATATTCGAACCAAAGTCAATACACTACATGAAGCTAAAAAGAAAATTTCGGACGAAAAGTCGCATTTTTTCCAGGACTCTGTAGAGTACCTTGGCCACAAGAACTCAGATCATTTTTAGGATTGGCTAACTACTATAGGAAATTTGTAAAAAAAACTTCGCACAAATCACTAAACCACTAACTATACACCTACGAGGTGACTCAGAAATGATTTCAAAAATCAAAGTGCGCTAGTAGAAGTAAAGCTCGATGAAGCGGCAATTACTGCCATAGAAAAAACAAAAGATGCTCTGCAGGAACAGGTAAAACTTTATCAGCCTGACTTTACCAAACCATTTGAACTAACTACCGATGCCAGTAACCAAGCAATTGGAGCAGTTTTTTCCCAATTTCGCCGAGCTATTTCTTCTATTCCTCGCACGTTAACCGACACTGAAAAAAATTACAGCAAAAACGAAAAAGGACTTCTTGCAATCGTGTGGGCGCTACAGAAGCTCAGTAATTTTTTATACTGCATCACTGATGTAACCATTTATACTGACCACCAATCACTCACTCATTATATTTCGGAAGACAACCCGAATACTAAACTAAAAAGGTGGAAAAACTTTATTGAGGAATTTAGTCCCAAACTTGTCTACAAAGCTGGTCACCAAAATGTAGTAGCTGACGCACTCTCCCGTCAACAAATAAACAATTCAACAGATTGTTCTCAACGTTCAACACAGAGCTCTCCAACTGACCAAAAAAAAGGGAGAAACGACATTTGAACTCATTCAAAAATCAAATAATACCTATTCTAGACACCACAAAAGATGTAATTGACTCCAAAACCACTTTTCCAGGTAGGACGCGTCATACATTTTATTACAAAAATAAGCAAGATTTTTTAACAAAGCTACAACAAGTAGCTAAACCCAATGTAGATAACTAACGCGCTAAGAATAGATGAAGAGTTAATATTCCACTTTAAGGATGACATTCTTTCCCACTTTCCCAATTGCACCTTTGTGATAGCACCAAACTTGCTAATTGACATTACCAACCAAAACGAACAAATAGAATTAGCAGAAAAAACTTACAGACTTGCGCACCGAAATTATAAAATCAATGTGCAAGAAATATTGCTTAACTACTTTTGACCTAACATCAGAGAAATATGCAAGAAAAAAGCGATAGGCTGTCAAATTTGTTTGACAAACAAATACGAACGACAACCAAATAGACAACCTATTGGAAAAACACCAATACCAACAAAAACTGGAGAATATATACAGATGTACATATTTCACATGAATACTTGTATATATATAAGCACTACCGAGAAATATTCGAAGTATTGCTATCTCCGAAAAATTCATACCAAAACAAACTGTCACGAACACATACTAGAAATACTTACAGAAGTGTATCCAAATGCAAAACATTGAATGACTGATAACGAAAATGTATTTATCAGCAACATGGCAAGGGCCGTTTATACTCGACTACATAGACACCATACTGCCACACCAATAAGTCACTCGGCAACTAATGCTCAAGTAAAACGGTTGCTCAGTACGTTGATTGAAATCAGTCAAGTTTAGCTAGTGAAATTAATACTTTTTAACGCCATCCGACAGTATAATTCTACAATTCACTCGTTAACGGGACTCAAACTTGAAATGGTTTTCTTTAATAGCGAAAAGTACCCAGAGATTAAAACCAGGAGATATCATATTTTCCAAAACAGATTGTAGGAATACAATTGCTAAACGATATAATCAGCACAAAGTTAAGGAAGATCACGGGGACACGATCCTTACAACGAGAGGGAAAATAATGCATAAAGGCAGCATCCGCAAGCAAGCCACACAATGCGATCCGGCACGGTATTAATTATCTATTTTTATTATTTATTGCATCCTATTCCGATCTAATCACATATCTTAAATTCAAGAAGTACGTATGTTTTAACAGAGACCGATCCGGTCTACCTATTTGAAAAACCGACTCTACCACCACGCATCAAACTTGTCAATCATCTTAGATCCATACGAGAATATCATGAAATCTAAAAACGTTGCAGAAGAAAACAAAGAAGAAATATTCTCGTTAATAAAATAGAGGCACTTAAGACACAGCTTATACCTTCTAATCGTAGACACCAACGCTCATTAAACTTTTTAGGTTCTATTCTCCAGTTTGTCACCGGTACTCCTGACCATGACGACCTTATAGAGATCAAGACAGGACTCAATCAGTTGATAGAAAATAAGAGTCGACAACGGAAGATTGACAGTCAATTTGAAAAAATGCTAGAAACATTATATCCAAAGTCAATTACTGAAGAATTAATTATTACAGAAGTATACAAGGTGTGTACGTTCCAAAGTAAACAGGACTTTAAAGAAAAAAAACAGAACATATGGTTTTTTCGGCAAAATCGATTAATTTTATTCTAAATAGTCTCCTTCTGCTTCAATACAGCCTTTTGCTCGGTCCAAAAGCATGTCGAACGAGTGTTTAGCTCGTTGGCCGGTATGGCCGCCAGTATGTCGGTGGAAGACTTTTGAATGGCCTCCACGTCTGCATGACGCTTTCCTTTCATGGGAAAATGCATTTTTTCGAAAAAGAAGAAGTCGCACGGTGCCATATCAGGAGTGGAACAAGCGCTTCAAAACTCCAGGCAGAATACCACATTAACGTTTTAAATTCTTTGTGGACAATACCCTTGGAATCATAAAAACAAATCAGCATTGTCTTTACTTTTGACTTCTCCATGCACGATTTTTTGGGGTTCGGCTCCACCAGTGCCTTCCATTCAGTACTCTGGCGTCTCGTTTTGGGATCATATTGGAAGCAGCACGTTTCGTCATTAGTCACAATATTTTAAGGAAGTTTTTGTCTTTTTTTACCTCTTTAATGATGTCCTTCGAATGTTGGATTCTGAGCAATTTTTGGTCGTCAGTCAATTTGTGCGGAACAAACCGTCCACACACCTTCAGTCAAAATGCGATAAATCGATGTTTTGTAGATGTCCAATTCCATTTCCATGAATTTCAATGATGATTTCGGCTGATTTTTGATTATTTCACGCACAGTTTCCATGGAATTTCCGGTGAAGGCAATCATCACCATAAACTTGTTTCATCAATTGAAACGTTTCGGTAAAAGTTTTACCAATGTTAAAACAAAATTTAATGTTGGGGATGGGTGTTGCAACCGGAAGGTTTATCAAAGGAATGTTGATGTGCGGCATGTGTAGATCGAATTGTGTCTGCTATTCCGTTGTCCATCCTTTTTGTTTAGTAGGTTGGTGTACAAGTGTGGTGAATTGTGTTGGTGTTGTGTAATGTTATGGTGTCATCGGCTGTGGTATATTAGCTGTGTCTTGCTAGGGTGCGCCAGTTTTCTCGGGTAGAGTGGATGGATGCTTAACTCATTTAAACAACATCCAATCTATGAAATGTCATGAAATTCTTACTGGTCAATCGATAAAAATAGCAAATTCTAACGCACCAGTCGACATATTGATGGCGCCACCAGGGAGCGCTAGATTCCTGTTTACTTTAGAACCCACCTTGTAGAAGCAATCACGGATAGCATTAATTTTACTTAAACAGGAAACTTTTGTTCAGGTACTCTAAACCTCAAAGACATTCAAGAAAATCTTAAGTTCTAACTCAAGTCGCAAAATGTGAAGCGAATTTCAAAAAAACTTCCAAATGTAAAAATTATCTGGGATTAAATATTAGTAAACATGAGTCTCCTGACAACTGTACCATCCCATTGCTTGAAAATAATAAGGCAAAATGTAGTGTTATTCAGGAAAATAAAAGACCATTAGAGCACGGAAATATAATTATTGATGGAGAACATTTGTAGAACGGACAACGTGTTAACGATCCAAACCTGTTACAATTTAATCACAATACTAATTTAAATAAGAAGGTATATTTCAATCACGATAAGGAAATTGGAGATGTGATTCATGCCCACCAAGATGAACAATTAGAAGTTTTAAAAAAATTAACCTCCAATTCAGATTATATATTTTCAAATATTCAAAAAATGTATAAATACATACATACAACAACCAGGAAAGTTCATATTGTACCTAATACTTATTGTAATACCTTTAGCTTTAATCATCTATGCTGCTGTAAAATTATGTGAATGCTATCGAGCACATCTAGAAGATCAACAAGTAAGGAAGGGCTAAGTTCGGGTGTCACCGAACATTTTATACTCTCGCATGATAAAGTGATAATCGAGATTTCATTATCCGTCATTTACATATTTTTCAAATACCGTATTTGTGTAAAGTTTTATTCCGCTATTATCATTGGTTCCTAATGTACATACTATGTATACAGATGGAATTCAAAATAGCGTTATATTGGAAGAAGGCGTGGTTGTGAACCGATTTCACCCATATTTCGTACACGTCATCAGGGTGTTAAGAAAATATTATATACCGAATTTCATTGAAATCGGTGGAGTAGTTCCTGAGATATGGTTTTTGGTCCATAAGTGGGCGACGCCCCGCCCATTCCCAATTTATAACAAGTAAGGAAGGGCTAAGTTCAGGTGTCACCGAACATTTTATACTCTCGCATGATAAAGTGATAATCGAGATTTCATTATCCGTCATTTACATATTTTTTTATTTTGCTGTAAAATTAATAAGATTAAATCAATTTGTGTACTTTGAGTATTGAATTGTATTTTTATTTATTTTGACTGTATTGAGGACTATGTATCATCATCACATCGTTTTTCGAAGTTAATGTACATTTTATTTCTTACATGAATAAGATTATACAGGTTTGACTTAGAAGTAATAAGTATTATATATTTTAATAATTAAATGTTTTATTTTTAAATTCTAAAGATATGTTTTTATAAATAGCAAAATGTATTCTACGTATATTTTATTTAATCTTAAAATATTTACTTTTACTTTTAATTTATTTTTATACAAATTCTTATATATTATCAAATTATACAAATGTTTTAAAATTTCTTAGTTTAAATATTTATTTATTAATTCATAATATCATATTTTTAACCTATTCTAATGCCCTTATGTGTGAAAAAGATACTATTGTACATAGCCTTAGTCCGAAATAGAGACACAAATACCATCATGATAGCTATGCACTGTCTCCATGTTTGAAATGCCCAATCAATTTGCCTCCCCTCAGGTGTAGTTGAATATTCTACACTAAGCAGGGAACTAAAGTTTTTATCTTGAAGAAGATTTTTTATTGTAGACCCTGTAGACTTTAAACAAATGTTAAAATCTCCAACAATTAAGACATTTTGATTGCACAACTCTGTAGTAAGAATTTCTTGAAGTTCTACAATAAAAAGCCTGAGGGGAAAAACTGAGTTTCTGTAAAGAACCAGAATATTGTTGTTGAAACATTTAAACAAAACTGCTTCTAAAACTTTGCGGCCTGAATAAATTTTTATACTCTCGCAACAATGTTGCTAAGGAGAGTATTATAGTTTTGTTCACATAACGGTTGTTTGTAAGTCCTAAAACTAAAAGAGTCAGATATAGGGTTATATATACCAAAGTGATCAGGGTGACGAGTAGAGTCGAAATCCGGATGTCTGTCTGTCCGTCCGTCTGTCCGTCCGTCCGTGCAAGCTGTAACTTGAGTAAAAATTGAGATATCATGATGAAACTTGGTACACGTATTTCTTGGCTCCATAAGAAGGTTAAGTTCGAAGATGGGCAAAATCGGCCCACTGCCACGCCCACAAAATGGCGGAAACCGAAAACTTATAAAGTGTCATAACTAAGCCATAAATAAAGATATTAAAATGAAATTTGGTACAAAGGATCGCATTAGGGAGGGGCATATTTGGACGCAGTTTTTTTGGAAAAGTGGGCGTGGCCCCGCCCCCTACTAAGTTTTTTGTACATATCTCAGAAACGACTATAGCTATGTCAACCAAACTCTACAGAGTCGTTTTCTTCAGGCATTTCTAAATACAGTTCAAAAATGGAAGAAATCGGATAATAACCACGCCCACCTCCCATACAAAGATTATGTTGAAAATCACTAAAAGTCCGTTAACCGACTAACAAAAAAGTCAGAAACACTAAATTTTACGGAAAAAATGGCAGAAGAAAGCTGCACCCAGGCTTTTTTTTAAAAATTGAAAATGGGCGTGGCCTCGCCCACTTATGGACCAAAAACCATATCTCAGGAACTACTAGACCGATTTCAATGAAATTCGGTATATAATATTTTCTTAACACCCTGATGACACGTACGAAATATGGGTGAAATCGGTTCACAACCACGCCTTCTTCCAATATAACGCTATTTCGAATTCCATCTCATGCCTTCTCTGTATAATATGTGTATACATTAGGAACTAATGATGATAGCGGAATAAAACTTTACAAAAATACGGTATTTGAAAAATATATAAATGACGTATAATGAAATCTCGATTATCACTTTATCATGCGAGAGTATAAAATGTTCGGTGACACCCGAACTTAGCCCTTCCTTACTTGTCTTTATAATCTTCGGTTCTGTAGAGCTGGCAACACTATGCTTTGCATAAATTATAAGGCCCCGTTTATTTCGGTTGCTTGTCTCAGTGCTATCTATCCTCAGCTCGTTTATAAGAGTAAATCCTGGTATCTCAAAATGTTCAACTGGAATGCTCCAGGTTTCTACGAAGCATAAAATATCTGAAGATAGCATCAGACAGTCGCCTTTTATATCGATAATGTGAGCGTGGAGACTCTGAGCATTATGATATAAAATTTGAAGTGCTGATGATCGAAAAATCATAAAATCGAAATTTGTAATCAGGGCTTTAGATGTGCTCAATTCCATCATTTCCCTAAATACTGGATCCGATTCAGAAAATTTATTAGGAGGAATAAAATTTCCGACAATAAAGAGACCTACTGCCGTAGTAGCTCGACTGCAAGCGACATATATCGAAGCTCTAGTCATTCTGGGTCTAGTATGAACGACAACTTTACTATATGTAGCACCCTGACTTTTGTGAATGGTTATTCCCTCAGCTGGAACAACTGGAAACTGATTTCTTTCAATTATAATTTGCTTTTTTTCTTTAATATTGAAAAGATCTAATAACTTTTTCAATTGGGGTCCAAGAACTTTCTAGAGGATGAGGCTTTTTTGATCGTGCTATCAAACCAACAGAAGGTTCCAAGAATTTAATCCAAGGATTACTGGATAATCAATTGGCATTAGTTCTCCAGTTGCCCCATTAACTAAACCATCACATGTGTTTATATTCACTTGTAATCATGTATTTTGCAGTGGTTTTTAGTGTCAACTGATAAGGAAGTCCCTGTGTTTCAGAAGTTTTGAAAAGATGAACTCGTTCCAAATTATTCCCTTGTTGATCACCCATTCCTCTTACAGAGTCTTTGGCAGTTGAAGAAATAGCGACTGAGCTTAAGGGCATTGAAATTATTTGTCTCTTCGTTTGACCAAAATAAATGGATCGCATCATCAGGAACTTCTTCAGAACTAACTACCCGAGTTTGAATTAATGATATATCATCATTTGTCATAGTGCCAGATGCCATACGGTTTAACGCAATAGCAAAAGCTTGATCGTCCCTTTGTCTCATTATTTCTGTTAATTCAAAATATTTGAACAAGTCCCACAAAGGAGAACCAACTAAAGTGCTGTAAGCATCATTAGAGTCAGAAGAAAATATCCACCTATCTCCAACAGGTGAGAGTTGCTTCAAATCTCCAAGCACTATAATCGGTATGCCACCGATTGGGTTGTTTGTTTTAAAAATTTGTTTAAGCCTAGCATCAACATAGCTAAACATTCGAGCGCCCACCATTGATATTTCATCAATTATGATTAGTCTTAAATCATCAAGTTTGGAATACAAAGAGTTAACTATGTCACTGCTTAGGGGCCTCAACTCTCTATTCAGCTGATTTACAGGAAGAGAAAATATTGAGTGAAGTGTCAGTCCACCTATCCCGAATGCTGCTTTACCCGTAGGTGCACAAGGAGAACTTTTAAAGAACTTGGGATGGATCCAGGTGTAGAATTGAAGCGATGGTTAAGAGCTTGATATATTGCAGATATCAAACGACTTTTTCCAACACCTGCTCCGCCCCCAATGAATTCATAAAATGGTCGACTTGTTTTAATCTGATGCATCAAATAAGTCAAGTATGTTCTTTGCTTAATATTTAAACCTTGAACTAGAGAAAATAATTCCTCAACCGAAATTAAAGGGGGTAGTTTAATAAGCCTAATATTGCAATCAGATTCAGTACCATTATCTGTTGTATGTTCGCCATGCAAATCCAGCAAATTAATATTAGGGCTTATTTCTGGAAGTGCTAACACCCGAAATTCAATTTCCACAACAGGTAGTTCATTTTGCACAGCTTCTTCTAAGTCTGTCTCATTATAAAGACTTTCTAAGACACTTTCCAGTTCTCTTTGATCAAAAACGTCATATTTTTTTCGATTTCCCTCAATTAAAATACGGTGAGTTATACAAGTTAGCTCATTATCATTTTCAATAAGATCCACTGCATTACCATTTTGCAGAAATACTCAACTTTGGTCACATCAGGACTAAACCTTCTGTACCGAAAAATAATTGGTTTGGTACGTTTTTTAACAAAACCGCTACCGTCTCTAAGTGCAATGGGTACCCCAATATCTGGTACGTTATTATCTTCCCTCACTTCTTCTTCATGATCACTGTCTTCCACTATTCTATTGGATTTCACAAATTTAAACATAGATGCAAAATCTGCTAAGCAAACAGTTTCTAACTGATCGGGCCGCTGCACATAACGGTCTAAAATACCAGCTACAAATATTTCAGTAGAATTCGAACACGTTCCTCCGGTCGTGAGGTATTTATAAATATTTCTCCATTACTACCTTCCGAAAGATGAAGCCCAATGCAGCAATAAACAGCTTCTTGTGCAAATATTTCCGTGCCTGATATAAATTTATGACCTATATGTTGAAGTTTTTGCTTTATTGTATAATTTCCGGCATTTACTTCTGATATAGCTTCACTTAAGAGCCTAGAAATTCCTCTGTTCGATTTGTTAATATAATTAATTATATAGGAACAGCAAGCATATGCATCCAGTATATATTGGATATCCATATTAGCCCTATGGAGTTCCAAAATAAGAGGGTTATAAGCATTTATAAAACGATCTTGCATTTTTCTTTTCAGAAAAATTTTAGGTTTTGATAAGCTTGATCTCAGAGCTAGCAAATAGTCATCAAAAGACATGTTTATTCTATTATCGCTCAAGAAATTTTTAAAATTATCTAAATTCGATATATCTTCTGTAGTCAGAGTTGAATTTAAAACATTTTGAATTCTAGAAAAGTTTTCCTTATGCCTTTCCAAATCTTGGGTTGTGTCTGGAAAAGGAAGCAATATTTGTGTGGAAGGCATTGGTGGATATGGTACATCAAAACGACAAAATTGTTGTCCTCTTATTTCTCTAGTACACGACCGACTGTGATTATGCTTTTGATAATCTAAATAATATTCCAAGCGGCTTACTGAACCATCTGTTGAAACATAAGTGTCAATGAAATCAATGACTTCGGAGAATGTCTCAGGATTTTGAAGGTTGATCTCGGGAGCATTATTAAGCCAATACATGCCATGTATATGCGGGGAACCTCTCTGTTGAAACTCTACTCTCCAGTAATAGTTTTTTACAAAATGTGTTCCAAAAATGCCGGTATTATCTTTAGAAAGTTTAAGGATTTGCCGGTAGCGGTAATCAAAATATCTAGCACAAGTAACCGCATCTGAGCGGATTAAGCGATATCTATCTTGGGTTGATAAAATGTTGGCTTCTTCTTGTGAAATATCTTTTGAATCAACAGTTTTCGACAGAATAACCAACAGCTCAACCCACTGAGATTCAGCAGCCGATAGAGTTATGAAAAAGGTTGGAAGCCCAAATTGCCGAATCATTGCAATTGCTTTTTTTTCTCAGCTTCCCAGTGAGCAGGAGAGGATCTAACACCTTTCAAAACTTTGTAACCGTGATCATGTTGAATCAAGTTTTGAACAAAGTTTTTATTTAATACATTTTGAGCCGTAACACGGTTACGACCTGAAAACTTTCGAAGGCATATGGATGTACTATTCTTAATTTACAGTAGTTCTAATTTTTTATTGTTGTAGAACAACTTCGGAATGAAACACGCTCTGCGGTCAAAGCGGTGAATTTCGGAACGTACTATCTTACTATATGTTTCAGAGCATGTACGTTTTTGCCCAACGTATATTGTTCCAATTCTTTTACACATGACTCAAGCAGCTCACTACTTCCGGTCTTTGACCAAGTATCCTCTGGGTAGCCTAAGAACATCCGTTCGAAGGCGAGCTAAGGTGAGAAGGCGAAACATCCCCTGCATAGGGTTGTGCGCTGGGTTTGGGACCCGCCACGTAAAAAGCTCACCCCGATGAAAAATGACAAACAGCCTCGGATGAGAAATCCCTCTTTTTATGACGACCATGGCAAACGAAATAAGGGCAACGAATTGAGGGCATGCACCTGGAATGTCCGGTCCCTTAATTGGGAAGGTGCCGCTGCCCAGCTGGTTGATATCCTCGTGAAAATAAAGGCTGACATCACCGCCGTCCAAGAAATGCGATGGACGGGACAAGGACAGAGACGAGTAGGTCCTTGTGGCATTTACTACAGTGGCCATATAAAGCAGCGCAAGTTTGGTGTGGGATTCGTGGTGGGAGAGAGACTCCGTCGCCGAGTACTATCATTCACTCCGGTGAATGAACGTCTAGCCACAATCCGCATCAAAGCGAGGTTCTTCAACATATCGCTGATTTGCGCCCACGCCCCGACGGATGAGAAGGACGATGTGACCAAATATGCCTTTCATGAGTGCTTGGAACGCACTTATGAGAGATGCCCCCGCCACGATGTAAAACACGTACTTGGCGACTTTAACGCCAGGGTGGGCAAAGAAGGTATCTTTGGCACTACGGTCGGTAAATTCAGCCTTCACGACGAAACATCCCCAAATGAGTTGAGGCTGATCGACTTCGTCGGGGCCCGAAATATGGTTATCTGTAGTACTAGATTCCAGCATAAAAAGATTCATCAAGCCACCTGGCTGTCTCCGGATCAAAAAACCACCAACCAAATCGATCATGTTGTGATAGACGGAAGACACGTCTCCAGTGTTTTAAATGTGCGTGTGCTCCGAGGTCCTAACGTCGACTCGGACCACTATCGTGTTGCAGACAAGATTCGCAACCGCCTCTGTGCAGCAAAAAACGCACACCAACAAACACAAGGAAGGTTCGACGTCGAGAAGCTGCAATCACAAAAGACAGCCGAACGATTTGCTACTTGGCTTGCACTTCGCTCTCTGAGAGCACTCGTCAACAACTCGGTATAAGGTAACAGTGGGACGGCATCAAACTCCTTACGCACAGCTGCAACCGAAGCAATTGGTTTTCGGACAGCTGGTACGACGAGGAGTGCCGTGTCGCAGCGGAGAGAAAACAGGCTGCCTACCTCGCAACGTTACGATCGACCACAACACGTGCGGGATGAGATAGATACCGAGAGTTGAAAAGGGAAGCGAGACGTATTTGCAGACAGAAAAGGAAGGAGGCCGAAATGCGTGAGTACGAAGAGCTTGATAAGCTGGCCGACAGGGGTAATGCTCGAAAATTCTACGAAAAAATGCTTCGGCTTACAGAAGGTTTCGAGACCGGAGCATACTCTTGTAGAACCCCAACAGGTGATCTAGTCACCGATGCCCAGAGCATACTTAATTTATGGAGGGAACACTTCTCCAGCCTGCTAAATGGCAGCGAATGGACAACGCCAGGGAAGGCGAACCCGATTCCCCAATCGACGACGATGGAGCCGACGTTCCATTGCCCGACCATGAAGAAGTTCGAATAGCAATTACCCGCCTGAAAAACAACAAAGCGGCAGGGGCCGACGGATTGCCGGCCGAGCTATTCAAACACGGCGGCGAAGAACTGATAAGGAGCATGCATCAGCTTCTTTGTAAAATATGGTCGGACGAAAGCATGCCCAACGATTGGAATTTAAGTGTGCTATGCCCAATCCATAAAAAAGGAGATCCCACAATCTGCGCCAACTACCGTGGGATTAGCCTCTTCAACATCGCATATAAAGTTCTATCGAGCGTATTGTGTGAAAGATTAGAGCCCAGCGTCAACAAACTGATTGGACCTTATCAGTGTGGCTTTAGACCTGGAAAATCAACAACCGACCAGATATTCACCATGCGCCAAATCTTGGAAAAGAACCGTTAAAGGAGAATCGACACACCCCACCTCTTCGTCGATTTCGAAGCTGCTTTCGACAGCACGAAAAGGAACTGCCTCTATGCCGCGATGTCTGAATTTGGTATCTCCGCAAAACTAATACGGCTGTGTAAGCTGACGTTGAGCAACACGAAAAGCTCCGTCCGAATCGGGAAGGACCTCTCCGAGCCGTTCGATACCAAACGAGGTTTCAGACAAGGCGATTCCCTATCGTGTGACTTTTTCAACCTGCTTCTGGAGAAAATAGTTCGAGCTGCAGAACTTAATAGAGAAGGTACCATCTTTTATAAGAGTGTACAGCTGCTGGCGTATGCTGATGATATTGATATCATCGGCCGTTAGTTCTGCTTTCTCCAGGCTGGACAAGGAAGCACAGAAAATGAGTCTGGCAATGAACGGGGGCAAAACGAAATATCTCCTGTCATCAAACCAACAGTCGTCGCACTCGCGACTAGGCTCTCACGTCACTGTTGACAGTCATAACTTTGAAGTCGTAGATAATTTCGTCTATCTTGGAACCAGCGTAAACACCACCAACAATGTCAGCCTGGAAATCCAACGCAAGATAACTCTTGCCAACAGGTGCTACTTCGGGACTGAGTAGGCAATTGAAAAGTAAAGTCCTCTCTCGACGAACAAAAGCAAAACTCTATAAGTCGCTCATAATTCCCGTCCTGCTATATGGTGCAGAGGCTTGGACGATGTCAACAACTGATGAGTCGACGTTGCGAGTTTTCGAGAGAAAAGTTCTGCGAAAGATTTATGGTCCTTTGCGCGTTGGCCACGGCGAATATCGCATTCGATGGAACGATGAGCTGTACGTGATATACGACGACATTGACATAGTTCAGCGAATTAAAAGACTGCGGCTACGCTGGCTAGGTCATGTTGTCCGAATGGACGAAAACAGTCCAGCTCTGAAAGTATTCGACGCATTACCCGCCGGGGGAAGCAGAGGAAGAGGAAGACCTCCACTCCGTTGGAAGGACCAAGTGGAGAAGGACCTAGCTACGCTTGGAATATCCAATTGGCGCCACGTAGCGAAAAGGAGAAACGATTGGTGCGCTGTTGTTAACTCGGCAATAGTCGCGTAAGCGGTGTCTACGCCAATTAAGAAGAAGAAGAAAATTGTTCCAAATGACAATTCTTCCGAATTATTATCTTGAACTATGTCAATTGGCCTTTGCCCTTCCCCTGGCGCTATAACTAAACGGTTATATTCTATGTTTTCTACAGGAATATTGTCTAAAAGCGTCTCAAGACTACCTGGGTTCAGTTCTGCAGGTACGGGTGCTATGGGAATGTGTGTGTGATTATTATGAGAAATCTGTTCCTCATAAAGAGATTGAACCAATCTATCATCTTCAGGAGATGCAACAAAGGGAACTTCTTCTTGGTTATTAAAGCCTGAAATCCAATTCTCATTTATGTGTATATTATGCTCACGATACAGAGGAGTATTCACTAAGAATCGCAAAGCTTCCATAACCTTCGCAGGCCGTACGGTATCAGTCATATAATCATGATTGTATTCCATACGTCTTCTTAAGTGAATTTGTATCACATGAGTTTGATCAAAAGTCCTCGGTAGAGATGTCACAACATTATTAACAGAAATAGGTATATTGACAACGGCACCTTTAATCGAACTTTGGCATTGATATCCCAATGGACGAATGGTCATAAAAGGCAATCGAGGCATTATTAGCCTATCTTCAATAGGGGTTAAATTTTTTAAACAATCTGGTATATCCGGAAAGTCTAGACTATTTAACAAACATATTTTTGGTATGTTATTTTTGGCAATCCAATTTTTGCAAGTTAAGCAAAAATTGTAGTTTCCATCTTCAGAAGGAAACTTTTGCTTTAAAAAGAAAACAGATGTAGCATCTGGGTGAACTTGAGTTATAGTTTCGAAATTTAACTTGCGTACTTGATGTGGAAACCATAATCCCCCACAGCAAATACATATTTCGGTGGGACCTTTCTTTATATTTTCAAAATAAATGCTTCGAAAATCTCTTGAAATGCCACCATTTGCAAAAATATCAGAGACATTGTTTTCTCTGTTTAATATATTTCGTTGGGACAGCCTTTCGTTTTGAATTTGCCTATTTGTCAAGTTTTCTCTATGAATACGGACCAGATTTTGTTGTTGACGTCTCTGATTTAAAATTTGTTCCCTTGCACCCCTCCTGATAAGCTGTCGTCGTTGCGTTTCTCTATAACGTTCCTCACTCCTTGTTTCAAGATTTCTTCTTGAACGTTCTGTTTGTATTTGATCACGTATGCGCTCTAAATGTCTATACTTAGGATTTCTTCTAAGTTCTCAGTGTACTACGGTATTATGAGACTGCTCATTTGACCGAATAATAGGGTTTTGGCGTCGAATTCTATGTTGCCTTGAATTTCTACTTTGCTCGGCAGACCGAAGATCTGGGTTCTCCCGCCGGGACCTATGTTCTTGGGTATTCCTACTTTGCTCTTCAGAGCGAAATTGAGGATTTTGTCGCCGGGTTCTATGCTGATTGGTAACTATGATTTGTTCAGCTAACCTTATTTCGGGATTTTCCCGCCGAGACCTATGCTGAACAGTATTTATACTTTGCTCAGCAGACCGAACCTCTTGATTTTGTCGCCTTGTCCTGTGTTGAAATGTATTGGTACTTTGTTCTGACAAGCGGACTTCTGGATCTAATCTGTGATTAGCATGGCTTTGAGTATTATGTGATTGCTCACTAGCTCTATATAATGAGTTAGCCCGAAGAATCTGCATACGTCTTCTATTTTCAAGTCGACTTTGTACCACAGATTTTTTATTTAATCTATTATAATTTCTTAAAATTCAATCTTACTAAAGATAATAATAAATCTTAATCTATTAAAACAAGTGTGTAAATACTTTCTGATTTTTCTTCCGAATGACTCCTGTGTTCTCTTTTTAGGGTAACTTGCTGGTCTTCCTTCAGTCTTCTTTTCAAGTGGATGATGATATAGATTCGTTCTGTATTTTATTATATTGATATGATTGATGATGCTAACACTACTATGATAAATTTTCACTTAATTAATTAAAACTTCAGCTAAAAATGTAGACTTCACTACTCAAGTTATTTAGTGTAACTGAAAGTATAAACATCTAGCATAATAATATATAAATTATACATATACTCGTATGGTATGCTTAATAACCTTGAAAGTATTTACACGGAAAACTCCTACGTAAATTGCATTTTTTAATGCTTTCTGAAACAAAGGAGTTCATCTTCCGCAAATGTTCGATCGTGAAGGCTAAACTATGTAGGTAGAAAATTTGTGAAAACAATTTTTAAGTATACCATATATCAAGGTTGAAAGTTTGAGTTGTTATGAATAGACACAGGTAGGCATGCCATTTTTGTTGTAAAAATTCAATAACATTTGAGTAAGGGGATTTGCAGCCAAATACATTGAAATCAATTTTAAAGAATAAATACTAATTCCCACTAAATATACATATGTATATGCTAAATATTGTAAATTATTACGTCTATGTACACATCTGTGTCTTAATACCTAAACCTTCCATAAGCTATCTATGGTGCTTTGTAAATAGCGATTTTTTCGCATAAACCAAATTAAAACAATTAATAATAATTACAATTTAATTTGACTGAGGTTGAAGTTTAGCTCAGTTTAACATTTAAGCGTCGCATTTGGTCCATCTGAAAAGCAGGTTTTCTAATTGCGTGCCTTTGATACTAGACTACTATTAATTTACGTTAGTATTTCTTACTGATTTCCAAATATAATTCGATTTTACATGCGCCTAAAAAATTATATATATAATATTTTCTTATAATATTTTAAATATATCTTAGGAAGTACGCAATATATTCGGCGTAAAGTAAAAAGTAAAGGCAGAAATCGTGTTATTACATATGTATATGGGGGCCAACACGTTGACTTAAGTATGAACATATGTATTTCCATGCAATTTTATTAAGGTAATTCAAAATTTGACCAATATATTCGGCACAAAGTCCACTAGAATTGTGAAAATCAAATAAGAGGTATGCGGGGGCAAGAAGAAATATTGGCTTGATTTTGCCCATTTTTGGCACAGACGAACACTGTTGGAAGGAACACACCTCCTATGTTTAGAATATCTGAGATATTTACCGATATTTTCAATAAAATGGTCTGATCTCGGTGATTTTTATTCGGGCTATGCTACACCAGAAATACAGTATTTGTGCAAAGTTTTGGTCCGTTATCTTCACTGGTGTTGAACTCATATACTTTAACGTGAACGAATCAGATGGACTTCAAAATTGTGGTATATGGGAAGCGGGCGTGGTTGTGAATATATTTTGCCCAATTTCGAACCATAGATGCTACGGAAATGGTTCGAACCAAATTTCGCTGAATTTAGTCGAATAGTTTCTGAGATATGGTTTTAGACCCATAAGTGGCGGAGACACGCCCATTTTAAATTTGAATGTAATCCCTCTGTGTCATCTTTGCCATGAAATCTAAGGTTTCTTGTGTTTTTCCTTACTAAATTAAAGCATTTTTAGTAGATTTAAATATAAATGGCAGGTGGGTGTGGTTATAATCCGATTTCCTCCGTTTTAGGATAGTACCTTCAAGAAATTACTTCTGAAAGTTTTGTTAATTTAGCTTTAGTAGTTTACGAGATATTTGCAAAAAACTTAGTAGGGGGCGGGACCATGCTCACTTTTCCAAAAAAAATAAATCCAAATATGACCCTTCCTAGTGCGATCCTTCGTACCAAATTTTACTTTCAAGTTTCATCAAGATATCTCAATTTTTACTCAAGTTACAGCTTGCACGGACGGATAGACAGACATCCGGATTTCAACTCTACTCGTTACCCTGATCACTTTGGTATATATAACCCTATATCTGACTCTTTTAGTTTTAGGACTTACAAACAACCGTTATGTGAACAAAACTATAATACTCTCCTTAGCAACTTTGTTGCGAGAGTATAAAAATAGTAATTAGTAAGTCCAATATATGCTGCACACATGGTGTGAAATAGAAATGGTATCACACATAACGAGTGTTATCTCCTACACGCTATCCTCTCGCGACTGTTTGTAAAGACAAACAATCGACCGTAGATAGTCCATCTTCAAATAGCATAGCAGACAGTAAATAGACTCTAGTACCACAAAATAGTATAAATAGCACTACGTTATTAAAATGTTGTAAGCCTTAGTTTTTGTATTAATAAAAGAAGTTGCCCTGACTATGCAAAAGATACAATAATTTGATTCAATTGTAATTAACTCGCGCGTGTCATCAGATTACAGTGTACCCAGAAGACATCAATAACTCATCGGTCACAACACCCTTCAGCTCCTTCCAGTTGGTAGGAATCCCTTTAGGACATTGGATCAGAAGACCCTCTCCAACATCAATACTTATAACATGAAGGTGCAGCTTCTTTTTCGCTTCATTTATACCACCTAGCAAGGCGTCACCTTTGCCTCTCATAGCAGAGCAAGCGTCTGGCGCTTGAACTAGTCCGCTGACATCAACTCGCTCTCAGGGCTTGGGGTATTCCGAACCTACATGCAACCCACAACGTTTGGAGGTTCGCGAGTTACTGTAAGCATCAGGCGATTCAACCCGCAAATGGTACCTGACCCATTACCTCTCTCTGAAGATTTATTTCAACGTCTCCACAATAAGAAAACTATTTTTCCGATCGATCTCACTTGCGTGCATCATCAGATTCTAGTTCAGAAGACATCGGGAATGCAGCGTTAAGAACACCGCTCAGCTCCTTCCAGTTGGACATTGGATCAGCAAACCCTCTCCAACATCCATGTTTATAACATGTACGTAGAGCGTCTTCATCGTTTCAGAGATACAACCAAGCAAGGCGCTACCTCTGCCTCTCATAGTACAGCAGGAGTTCGGTGCTTCAAAAAGTCTTCTGAATTCATTTCGCATTTTTCGGATCTTGGGGCAATCCCATTCTACAGTAGATCCTACATGGTACCCAGAAAGTTTGCAGTCTCGCGACTTACTGTAAGCTTTAGGCGAATCAACGCGCAAATGGTCCCTGCACCACTTCTTCATCGTTTCATTGATACCACCAAGCAGGGCGTCAGCTCTGCCTCTCATATCACAGCGCTCGTCCGGTGCTTGAACTAGTCCGCTGGCATCTACTCCGACCCTACAGCAGGTTCCTAACACCTACATTAGAGTGATTCAAAAAAAAATTTTTTTTTTTTCGTTTGGTACTCGGAAAAATTGGTTCCTAGACACCTCTAAGAAAGCCTCTCCAAATATGAGTTTTTAATTGTAACGGGAAGGTTCTCCTACATACAGTTTTCTATTTTTTCTGATTATCAGATAGAAAAATTTGTATCTCGCTTCCAATCACTCTAACCTACATGGTACTGAAAAAGTTTGTAGGATCGCGAGTTACTATTAGCTTGAGGAGCTACAACGCGCAAATGGTCATTGACCCACTACCTGTCACTGAAAACTTATTTCGTCGTCTCTATAGTAATAAAAAGAAAAAATTCCCAATCGATCTCACTCGTGTGTATCATCAGAGTTCAATGTTTCTAAACGACATCGGGAATGTAGCGGTCACAACACCTTTAACAATCAAGGCGTCGCCTCTTTCTCTCTTAGCACAGCAGGCTGATATCAACTCGGTCCTGGAGCTTTGGGTAATCTGACCCTACAGCAGGTCCTGTCCCATCTACATAGAACCAACAAAGCTTAGATGTTCGTGAGTTACTGTAAACTTCAGGCGATTCAAAGCGCAAGTGGTCCCTGGACCACTATTTCATAGTTTTATTGATACCACCAAGCAAGGCATCAGCTCTGCCTCTCATGTCACCGGATGCGTCCGGTGCTTGAACTAGTCCGCTGACATCAACTCACTTCTGGAGCTTGTGGTAATCTGACCATAGAGCAGGTCCTGCCCCATCTACATAGAACCAACAAATCTTAGAGGTTCGCGAGTTACTCCAAACTTCAGGCGATTCAACGCGCAGGTGGTCCCTGGACCACTTCTTCATCGTTTTATTGATACCACCAAGCAAGGCATCAGCTCTGCCTCTAATATCACAGCAGGCGTCTGGTGCTTGAACTAGTCCGCTGACATCAACTCATTCCTGGAGTTTGTGGTTATTTGACCCTACAGCGGGTCCTGTTCCATCTACATGGAATCGACAAAGGTTAGAGGTTCGCGAATTACTGTAAGCTTCAGGCAATTCCACGCGCAAATGATCCCCTGACCCACTACCTCTCGCTGAAGATTTACATATTTCATCGTCTCGACAGGAAGAAAGTTATTTCTTCGATCGATCTCATTCGTGTGTATCATTAGATTCCGGTGTTTCCAGAAGACATTGGACATGCAACGGTCATAACACACTTTAGCTCCTTCGTGATGGTTGGAATGCCTGTTGGACTGCGCAATGCAAGCCAGACCGGCAACAGCTTGGACTTTGATGACCTCATAGCGTTTTCTTAAAGTCAGTGCTGCGCATAAATAAACTCACCCCGGATTCCATCAAGTGGGTTTTCTATAAGTTATTTTGCGTTGGCTTTCGAGGCTGACATTGTTGTTGGTGTTGATACTGGTTCCAAAATAGACGAAATTATTTATGACTGTCAACAGTAATTCGAGGGCCAAGTCCCGAGTGCGACCTTCAATTCCAGATTTAAGCTTCCGGGCAGTATAAATCGGTGCATGATGGTGTCATGCGAATTTCCTAACAAATTTTTGAAATGGCGAAAAGCTGCATAGTTTTTTCATATATTTTTATTAATTTTAGCCTTGAAAAATTGCAGTTCGCACATACAATAGTAGAGTAGGTTACACCGCTCGCATGACTATGTTACCGTTCCAACTAGTAATCCTTTTTCGAACTTCGAAAATAAATGCATTTGCATATGCTGACCTGATGACAAAAAATAAAGCTCATTTTTCTTCTGTAAGGAATAAAAAATAGCAAAAACCATATAACGGGAGGACAGTGTATCTTCCATAATAATTTTATAACATCCGGGTAATTTTACCCCAAGTGTTTGGAAAGATTTTATTGGTATATGGCGTGTTAATAGTATGCAGTGTAAAATCGGGTCGATGCTTCCCTCAACTCGCATATACTACATACATATGTATGAACATCCTCTGTCTTTAATTCTTTCAAGTTTCAAGGGTATAAAATGCTCGGTTGCAATCGTTTTCCATGTTTTACCAGTGACTGTTCTTGCAAAGATGAGAAAACCAGAAAACAAACGTACAGTTGCAAGTTAATAACAAAAAAATCAGCAGCAATTGCATAATGCCGATCAAAGTGTGCTAACATGATGTCGTGCAGTGTACACTCTGGCTATCTATATCATATATATATCATAACTCAATAACGCCTAGACCAATTTGGCCAATTCTTTTCTTAAATGTTCGCTGAAGTTCAAATATGGTTTTTACGGCGAGATAAATTCGAATAATTGCCGGAAAACTCCTAAAAACAGCCCTTTTCTTTTCCCCATACAAACGTTACAATAACAAGTAAGGAAGGGCTAAGTTCGGGTGTCACCGAACATTTTATACTCTCGCATGATAAAGCGATAATCAAAATTTCATTATCCGTCATTTACATATTTTTCAAATACCGTATTTGTGTAAAGTTTTATTCCGCTATCATCATTGGTTCCTAATGTATATATTATGTACACAGATGGAAGTCAAAATAGCGTTATATTGGAAGAAGGCGTGGTTGTGAACCGATTTCATCCATATTTCGTACACGTCATCAGGGTGTTAAGAAAATATTATAAACTGAATTTCATTGAAATCGGTATAGTAGTTCCTGAGATAAGGTTTTTGATCCATTAGTGGGCGAGGCCACACCCATTTTCAATTTTTAAAAAAAGCCTGGGAGCAGCTTCCTTCTGCCATTTCTTCTGTAAAATTTAGTGTTTATGACGTTTTTTGTTAGTCGGTTAACGTACTTTTAGTGATTTTCAACATAACCTTTGTATGGGAGGTGGGCGTGGTTATTATCCGATTTCTTCCATTTTTGAACTGTATATGGAAATGTCTGAAGGAAACGACTCTGTAGAGTTTGGTTGACATAGCTATAGTAGTTTCTGAGAAATGTATAAAAAACTTAGTAAGGGGCGAGGCCACTTCCAATTTTCCAAAAAAATTACGTCCGAATATGCCCCATCCCTAATGCAATCCTTTGTGCCAAATTTTACTTTAATATCTTTATTTATGGCTTAGTTATGACACCTTATAGGTTTTCGGTTTTCGCCATTTTGTGGCCCGATTTTGCCCATCTTCGAACTTAACCTTCTTATGGAGCCAAGAAATACGTGTACCAAGTTTCATCATGATATCTCAAATTTTACTCAAGTTACAGCTTGCACGGACGGACGGACAGATGGACGGGGACGGCGGACGGATTTCAACTCTACTCGTCATCCTGATCACTTTGGTATATATAACCCTGACTCTTTTAGTTTTAGGACTTACAAACAACCGTTATGTGAACAAAACTATTATACTCTGCTTAGCAACTTTGTTGGGAGAGTATAAAAATGAATGTTTATTTGTTAGTAACATTAAGAGAACGGTTGAACCAATCTTGAAATTGAAAGGTTGTTTGTTGTGGTTCGGGAAAGGTTTAGAAACAAAATACCTTATACTTTTAATGAGAAGAAGTCGGATAATTGGACAATTCCAACAATTTTATTCCGGCTATCCAAAGGAAACATTATTGAAAATTATTCAGTGAAAACTTTATGTGTGTTTTACACAATGTGATCAATTGCATATTGAAATTTGTTACGAAGCCACAAAGAGGTCGCGCTAATATAGGTCGGCGTTCTTTTTGCCATCAACGTATGGCAGCCCAAGGAAAGGCAAGAAGTACTCCCAAAATCAGATGACATACGTGCGGAATTATGGATCGCGGCAATCAGCTAGCGATCGTAACGATATCACAGCACCACTTTTTAAATAATAGCTGCGATGTTTAATGGTCTTTATCTTGAAGCAACGAATATGTGGTGCTGTTAGATGCTAGATGTACTCTGTTGAGTAGCAAAAAAGAGGTTTGCCGCACTCACACATTCTTCTTTCGATGCAGATGGTGATTACACCAGATCAAATTGATGAAATCATTTCAGCGGAAATTCCTGATTCAGAGATAGATCCAGAATTATACGAAGTGGTGACCTTTGTATGTCTGACAACAAATGCACGAAACAGTACTCATGTGCTTTTCTTTCGGAAACGGAAATGGGAAATGATGGATATTCACTGTAACATTAGCATTTAGTAGCGTGAATATCGACGATAACAACACATCGAAGTTGACAACACATGGATCGTACCATATTCGCCACTTTTGTCTAATTCACATTCAAAACTCATGTCAATGTTGAATATTGCAGATTGGTGAAATCGATCAAATACGTTTGCAAGTACGTCACCAAAGAAAGCAAAACAGTGTTATTGGTCTTGAACGATACGGTCTATACGTGAACTGCAATAAAGCGCTTTGTAGGATATTTACTTTTGAACGTTTTCCGACTGTTGTGCGTCTCGCAGTTAAATTGGAGAATGGTGTAGAAGAGTGTATTTCAACTCAGAGAATACAGTACACCAGCGGAAACACTTCCAAGAACAAAATTGACATTGATGAGTTTTTTCTCAACTTTCGTCAGTAATCCGTTTGCGAGAACATTGCTCTATTCGGAAATACCTTGATATTATACATGGAATGCATCGTCGAAGAAATAGTTGCGCAAAAAGCAAGGCCAACCAGTAGATTGTCATCCAGATGTGTTCTCAACTAATGCATTAGGACAATTTTACACAATCCACCCGACGAAAACGACGATTGTTTCTACCTTCGGTTGCTATTGATTAATGCAAGCGGTTCCACTTTATTTGAGTCATTGCTTACTATGAATGGTACGGTGTGTGCAAGTTTTGGAGAAGTAAGCCAGCAATTACAATTGTTGGAACACATTAATCACTGGAATCAAAATGAAGATCGCACACTTTTCGCGATAATCATTTCGACATATCAGCCTTCAAATCCGCCTCAGTTATGAGATAGGAAAAAAAATGACATTGCCGAAGACATTTTACATCGCCTTCGCTAAAAATTGGAAATGGTAAAATTTCGGTTGATACTTCCGGTGGTTCGATATCAATTCCATCATTCCTTTATCAATTCACGAAAGATAAACTCATCACAAATGTTCGGACATTAGCCAAATTATCGTTATTACGATTTTTTTAAGTGCACGCGCAATGTTACAAAAAATACCTATGTTGTTGACTTAAACTGAAAGATTCAAAGTCAAATTCGGGGAGACTTGCGCTTACACAAATCGATCGATCGTCTTGACAATGAAGACGATGCCGTGAATTATCCAGTGGTATTTCTAAATTCTTTAGACAGGCTTGGTATGCCACCGTATCATTTGCGTCTCAAAGTAGGATCGGTCGTTATTACGTTTCGCAATCATCATGCCTCGAAACTGTGTAATGGAACCCGACTGATTGTGACGCACCTATCGAATACAAGGGGCAGAATGCTTGATTCTACGAATTCCTTTGAGTTATAACGATTTCCCATTTCAGTTCAAACGTATTTCGTTTCCAGTGAAAATTGCATTTGAGATGACAATCAACAGGCCCTAAAGATAGTCGCATATCGTGAGGCATAAATTTGGAAATGCTATGTTTTTCACATGGCCGTGGCGTGCTCACGAGTTGGAAAACCATTTTTCTGTACACCGGAACAGAAACCAAAAAATCTTGTTTATCAAGCTGCGTTACATTGAAAAAAAAAACAAAAATTAAATCATAAATTTAACTTTCTTTTCATTTCAAAACACATAATTTCACGCAGGACAACGGCTGCGGGGTCAGCTAGTAGCATATAAATATTATTTTGTCACTTTGTTGTTTGTGTTTTTGGTAGTTGATGCAGCTTGTAGGGTCTTGCTTTTACTAAATTGGACAAAACACACTTAAATTTCAATAGTCGGACATGCTTTCGACCGACCATATTTTACAAAAACGCATATGCGTGCTCCTTATCAGTTCCTCGCCGCCGTGTTTGAATAGCTCGGCCGGCAATCCATCGACCCCCGTAGCTTTGTTGTTTTTCAGACGGGTAATTTCTATTCGAACTTCTTCATGGTCGGACAATGCAACGTCTGCTCCATCGTCATCGATTGAGGAACCGGGTTCGCCTTCTCCTGGCGTTATACTTTCACTGCCATTCAGCAGGCTGGAGAAGTATTCCTTTCATAATTTTAGTATGCTCTGAGCATCCGTCACTAGATCACCTTTTGGGGTTCTACAAGAGAAGGCCTTGAAACCTTCTGTTAGCCGCCGCATTTTTTCGTAGAATTTTCGAGCATTACCCCTGTCGGCCAACTTGTCAAGTTCTTCATACTTTCGGCCTCTTTCTTTTTCTGCCTTCAAATGCGTCTCGCTTCTCTCTTCAACTCTCGGTATCTATCCCATCAAGCACGTGTTGCGGTCGATCGTAAAGTTATCGGCTATCTGGTGTGATTGCAGCTTCTCGACGTCGAGCCTTACTTGTGTTTGTTGACGTGCGGTTTCTGCTGTACAGAGGCGGGTGCGTATCTTGGCTGCAATAAGATAGTGGTCCGAGTCGATGTTGGGACCTCGGAGCATATGAACGTCTAAAACCATGGAGACGTGGCTTCCACCTATCACAAGATGATCGATCTGGTTGGAAGCTTTTCGATCTGGACACAGCCAGGTAGATTGATAAATTTTTCTATGCTGGAATCTAGTACTACAGATAACCATATTTTGGACGGTGGTGATGTCAACCTTTATTTTCACGAGGACATCAACCAGCTGGGCAGCGGCATATCCCCAATTAAAAGGCCGGACATTCCAGGTGCATGCCCTTAAATCGGTATCCTTAATACGTTCGCCATGGTCATCATCAAAAGCGGGTTCTTTCATCCGACGTTGGGCGAGGGATGGTTCGCCTTCTCACTTAAGGTCGCGGTTGGCTACCCAGAGGATACTTAGTCTAAGGCCGGAAGTAGTGAGGTGCTTGAGCCATATGTAAAAGAATCGTTTCTGGCCAACCCAAGTGAATGGCAGTCGGTATACTTTCCTCACTTGCGTGAACTTCTACACATGACTCAAGACTCTATTGAGGGACATCTCTGGGCTGAATATTTTTAATAATTGGACATGGTCCTGCTCCTTTCAGTTTTAATGTACCAAGTAGGAATATTATTGCCGCCTGTTCATACAGTGTAACAAATAATAGAAAATTGGTAGATAACCACGCAGTGACGTTGAAAAATGCCTATAATGCGATAGCTCGGTACATAAATTTGCATTAGGCATATAATTTTGCAGCTAAGATTACATATTCTGGTGTTAAGAGAGCGATGCGAAATTGTTAAATGAGCTGCAACAACTCCGTCTTCAACGATTTCCACCACGGTGCCACCGCAGGGAGTTGAACGAGCTGACGTGGTCGTTTCTTCTTAATAAATAATAAAAAATATTGCATTCATTACAAACAGTGGAACCATGGCATAAGACGATAAAATTGGCAAACGACAATGCAGTACCAGGCAACTGCAAAAATCTCTATGTATACCTCAACGTTCAGCCCAACAACGATGCACACATTATGCCAACGACTCCGCGCACTGGTTCATCCAGGTGGAGGAATAGTTAAGCCCGCGTAACATAGGGAATGACAACGCCATAAATCAGCCAGCTGTCGGTGCCTTAACGGCTGAAGTACTCAAGGAGTTTTCCGATATCCTCAGGGCACCAATAGTACAATATAAATATATTATATAAAATCTAACGGCATTAATTGTTTCACCGATTCCCTTGATCATTACCCTTTTTGCAGAAGCTAAGCAACTTGAAAAGGGTTCCGAGCACCATCTCGAACTTCAGCACCATTAGGCCCCTGTTTTTATCGGTGAGAAAGCCCCTCGATGGCTTCAACTCTGTATTTACAAGTCTGTTACCAGCCAAGAATATTACACTATGGCCTACTGATAGATCGCAAGAAACATCGGCACATCGAACCGCTAACATCACTCACAACGATTGGAGAATTTTCTGAAACCACGTATTTCGACATTGGATCAGCAGGCTCTCTCCAACATCCATACTTATAACGTGTACGTACAGCTTCTTTATCGTTTCATTGATACCACTAAGCACGGCGTCACTTCTGCCTGTTATAGCACTGCAGGCGTCCGGTCTCATCTACATGGTACCCACAAAGCTTGGAGGTTCACGAATTACTGTAAGCTTAAGGCGATTCAACGCGCAAATGGGCCCTGAACAACTACCTGTCACTTAAGGTTTATTTTATAGTCCCCACAGTAAGAAAACCATTTCCCAGATCAATCTCACTGGCATGTATCATCAGATTCCAGAGTTTCCAGAGGCATCGGTAATGCAGCGGTCCCAACACCCTTCAGCTCCTTCGAGATGGTAGGAATGCCTGTTGGACTACGCAATGGAACCCAGACCAGCGACACATGAGCAACAACTCAAAGGGCTTCGACTTTGAAGACCTCATAGCGCTTTCTTTAACTCATCTGCAAGCAGAATATAGCAGCTGTAATTTGAACAGCTGAAGCATCCAATGCAGCTATATAGGCATAGCTGAAACAGTTCGAATATGGCATCTGGAAGCAATTTGGATTTTCATCTGCGAAGCTAATCCTAACAGAGGTTAAGTACAGCGCGTAAAACAGGTGAAGAGAAGGTTTAGTTGACGCCCTGTCCAGAATCATTAGCATGCTGACCCTCCAGAGCGCCGAAAGGATTCAATACGGCCAATGAGATTATGAGGAGCTCCATCAGCTAATTCACGTTTTAACCAAAAAAATGTTTGGTTCCTATCCCAAAGGTTAAGTCAGCTTTCGCACACTCAAGCAGAAATACATCTGACAGGACATCAAGAAGGACGCACTAAACTGGTTCCGCAACTGCAAACCGTGCCAGCACTCAAAGATTTAGCATCACAACCTCAGGGACCTCATCAAATTTATAGTCATCAATCAGCTAGGGTACCGTTTAATACTCAAATTTAGATTTTCAAGATGGCTAGTTGCTGTTTCTCTAAAGAACATTTCAGCTGACATCGCTTACAGTGCCTTCTACTCAATTGAAATTAATGGATTGCTCAGTTCTGCACCCCGGTTGATTCTGCGGCTGATTGGTGTCTCTCCAATCAAGACTCTGAGCTGGCCGGAAGGTCTTCTCACGTTACTTCTAGGTCTTCGCACGTGCAATAAGGAAGACCTGAATGCCTCACCTTCTGACCTTGTACGTTGCGTATGCCCGGAGAATTCTGCGTTTCAGAGGACGTGCTAGCAACCCATTATTCTTCGTCAAGAAGTTGAACCATGTTTATTTGAAGAATATGGCAAAGCACTTTAAAGGGCCAACCATCTATAGATAAAATCTCACAGGAACTATTCATTCAGTTTCAACAAAACTTGATGCGTAAGAGTATATTTTGTTTCTTAAATTAATAAGAGAATAGACGAAATTAAGCACCAACCACACCTTCTTCTCATATACATTTAAATTTTAGTTTCCACTTCAATTTATAGCTAACACCAGTAAATCCAATGACGATATCGAAACAAAACTATGCATACAAAGCATGTTTCGCGTCCAAAAATAGTCAAAATCGCATTATAACTGTTCACGTTCTTCATATACCGAATATGTGGCTCTCAATAGCAATGGCTAAGATTTTACTAAAAGTATATCTAACCTGTGAGGTATAATAAAGAAGGTATTAAAAGTATTTGGTCTTTACAAATTGAAAAACGTTCGCTTAGACCCGAACTTAGCTCTTCTTACTTTTTTATACTCTCACAACAAAGTTGCTGAGGAGAGTATTATGGTTTTGTTCACATAACGGTTGATTGTAAGTCCTAAAACTAATAGAGTCAGATATAGGGTTATATAAGTTAGCACCCCATATATTTAAAAAGTATCATATGATGCATTAATATCATATGATACAAAGCAATATAATATGACACCACTAAATCGCTGAGAGTGCGACACGTGTAGTGGCAACTCGTGGGAAGCGCAACGTCAGCGAAGTGCCAACCTGTGGGAAGCGCAGCGTCAGCAAACTCCATACCCGTTGCAGCGGCAAACGTAGGTTTAGAGTTAAGCGTAAATAATTGTAAAATTCAGTTCTTGTACAGAATTCAATAAAGGAGCATAGCTCCCAAATAAAGGGGCATTTTTTAGTAAAAATAACGAAACGTTTTTTAACTTATATACCAAAGTGATCAGGGTGACGAGTAGAGTTGAAATCCGGATGTCTGTCTGTCCGTCCGTTCGTCTATCCGTCCGTCCGTGCAAGCTGTAACTTAAGTAAAAAGTGAGATATCATGATGAAACTTGGTACACGTATTTCTTGGCTCCATAGGAAGGTTAATTTCGAAGATGGACAAAATCGGCCCACTGCCACGCCCACAAAATGGCGAAAACCGAAAACCTATAAAGTGTCATAACTCAGCCATAAATAAAGATATTAAAGTAAAATTTGGCACAAAGGATTGCATTAGGGATGGGGCATATTCGGACGTAATTTTTTTGGAAAATTGGAAGTTTAGGGAACAGGAAAAAATCGCAGGGGGCTAGATCTTGGGAATACGATGGCTGCGGCATCATTAGTGTGTTGTTTTTGGCCAAAAAGTCGCGCACAAGCAACGATGTGTGAGCATGGGCGTTATCGTGGTGCAAAAGCCAATTTTTGTTCTTCCACAAATCCGGGCGTTTCTGGCGGATTGCTTCGCGCATAACGTGCAGGTAATATTCCTTATTGACCGTTCTTCCCTGTGGCAAAAATTCATGATGCACCACGCCCCTGCAATCGAAGAAAACTGTCAGCAAACTGTCGCGATACTTTTTGAACACACCTCATATTTAAAAACGTTACCTAGAAATTGATTGGAAACTGCGAGAATGTCCGGCTGCAACTGAACTTGGAGCTTTCCCAATGTTAATATTTTTAAGAGTTATTCTTTACCAGAGCATATTACGAGTTTATGAATTTAGAAATACGATTATAGCAGGTAATTGTTATGAACCTGTATTAAACCATCTAATGAAAATTGACTGAGATATTCGTATTCAAGACGTAATAATCTTTATTTTCAATCATTGTTTAAAGAACATAGTTATAGCCTACCCAATGTGTACACACGAATATGTCGAATATTTTATGAATCATTTTATGTACTATTTACCTTTAGCATATGGCACAATATATATCATTGGATGCGAGTTGGAAATTTGAAGCATTTACTTTCTTCCTCGCTTTTAAATTTATTCTTATATAATTTGTACATAAAACATATCAAACCATGAAAATATTTATGTTTAAACGTGTACAAAAATGTAATTAACTAACAATATTTCACCGCTTTGGAATAGGCGTTAGCTTATATATAACATAACTTTGGACAAAATTCTAGAATATGTGTTAAAACTCAATATATTCACAAGCTTAAGAGTGTGTCATAAGCATGTATATACTTATATGCATTTTATTTAAGATCTTTGTATACGTAAGAGAATGGCACATTGTTCAATAAAATTGCTTAAGTACATAATTATTATTACTCAATATTAGCTTTACATAACTTAATAATGGTACTATTTGATAATATTTGATATATATTTTTTGTACGAATAATTTCAATCCTCTTCTCGAGAACTGAAGCTGAGGGTGTTCCCTTCTGAAGAAAAACCAGAGTGCGGTGACATGCTATCAGGCGGGTAAAAATAATTTCCGCAAAGTGATGTCACCTCATTTGAAGTGACCACTCCTTCCATAACCACACTTGAATTATCTATTTGGGTCACTCCGAATGTTGCTGCCGTTGTGTTATTAATTGAATGATCCATATCTTGAAGATGATAAGCTGCCGCAATGGAACTTTTTATATTGCAGCCAACGATAACATCCGTATCGTTAAGTAATTGTCCCGCCGCACAGTTCGATGTGTTAGTGTTTGTTACTCCACCCGTAACGGCATTACCACGGCACCATAATTGGCGCATTTCAGCACGTCTATTCCGCATCAAGACCTTGTATTCCGATATACGCATCTTTTTTCCATCTACGATACATGTGCGTTTCGGTCGCGGCCGGTAACGATAATCAGGATGTTGTTCCATATGTAGTTTTGATAGTCGGGACTGTTCTTCATAGTATGGTTGTTTATCAGCATTGGTCATGGCCTTCCAACGTGCACCAAGAATTTTTGAAATATTTGAATTGTGCATATCCGGACAGGCTTTTAATATTTTTCGCCGTTCATCTTTCGCCCATACCATAAAAGCGTTCATGGGCCTTTTTATGTGAGGCGTAGCGTGTACGATATTTCCCTTAGAGTTATTAGCCACTATGGATTGATTTTTGTTTTTATGGTTATTTTCGTACATAATTTCTATCGATTCAGAAACACTGAGAATATCGGGCTTAAGCAGATGTTGTTCTTGGTGTTTTCGACGTAAAGAGTGTGCTTGCGGTGAAAATGCATGATCATTTTGGTTATGAAGGTGTTGATGGTGGTCATTTTGGTTTTGTTCTTGCTGTTGGGGTACTGCTAAAGGTCGAAATTTATCAACGACTGCTTTCGTTTCTTCCAATTTTTCTACGCATTTCAATATAGAGTCACAGTTCTTTGTTATTGTGTTTGAAAAGCGGGTATTTTCTGTAGGCATATCATCCTCAGGGTTGCTTCTTTGAGGGCTGCTTCGGTAGGCTATTTGAACAATTGATCCTAAGTTCGACGTTGGTTGAAACAAATGTTGCTGTTGATGATTTAAGGGATCTGGATTTGAGATAGTATCCGGTTCATTAACGGCTGCGCTCCACATACGGCATGCCAATAAATTTGCACCAGATTCGCTTAACTCACCATTAGTTAAACTTGTTCGCCTTTGATCATTGCAAGGCGATGAACACCGATGTGATGTAGTACTTGAAGTTCTTGTAACTGTGATATGCTTTTGGATCCGATTTTTGGTTGTATATGGAAAGTACATCCCAGGTAAACCTGCTGCTGCTACAGGTGTTACCTCTATTGAGTTCTTTAATTTCAATCCACGCGTATTGTCATCACATTCAATTTCCGCATGTGAGGTTTCTGCTGGCGTTGACCAAGATATCGGAGATGAAGACGTAAGTAAAGCCAATACTTCACGCTGTTTCTGTAATCCGGGAGAACTGGATGTAAAAGATGGTGGTGAAGGACATGGTGAAAATTGATGTTTAGATAAATTGAGCGGTGTATCTGTTACCGAAATACCTTGCTCATTGGATTCTTCATTCATTTCAATTGCATTAAATGTAGTTATTTCATTTAATTCTGATTGTCCTCTTTCATTTGAACTAACAGTGTTATCGATATCTACTTGTGATACACGAAATTTATTATGATAAATCGAATTCAAATGAGTCATGGGAGATTCTGGAGGAGTGACTTCACCATCGGTAGAATATAAGAATATTGGCACAGAAGAACCCAATGAAAAGTTATCACCTGCAATACTATCGCAATGTTTTGCTGATTGCGTTTCTCCTTTGACGCTCCTATTTGCGCCGCTACTTCTAACACTATTACTATTTATTATAGTCTTGCAATTGGCGGATTTGTAGTTAATAGGACTAATCTTACTATTGCCATTGCTACTGCTAACGACTGCAGCAGCGGCTACCAAAGCAGCTTGAATATGCGCAGCAGCAACAGCAGCCGAAGACCACATAGGTTGCATAACTATAGTTCTTGCTTTGTTGAATACTTGCAATTTTGAACTGTTGTTATGTTCAATACGATTATAAAAGGTTTGTGATACTTGCAGTTTTACGAAGGGTAATGGCGTGAAATGAATGAATGGTTTCAGAAATGGAACTAATGCAGTATACTGAACTGACTGAAGATTTTGCTGATACATATACTAGTAGCAATCTTTTCAGCTCAACGTTAAAGTATATATGGTGTCCGGACCGATGTTGCACTTGAAATATAAATCATATTATGACCATATAAGAAAAGTTATTTGCGTTATGTAGCTCAGTTACTCGGAATGCGAAATATTATGTTCCAGGCCAGTTTTTATTGAATATGTAACTGCAAGTAAATATGAAAAAGCGACAAATATTAATATATAAACTGTTACATATTATAATCAATTGATGAAAACAAGTAAAGGAAACCTAAATTCGGCTGCAGCCTAACATCGCATACTTTTGCAATTTTCAAGAATATAGGCGTTGAAATATTTGTAGATATAGGCAAAATGTTATTAATTATGTAAATAAAAAAATATATAATATATATAAAAGAAAGTCGTGTTAGTTACACTAATTATGAATCAAGAACGGCTGAACCGAATTGGCTGAAATTTGGTGGGGAGGTAGCTTGGAAATTTCTTTATCTTCTTATGTTAAAATTCAATAGAATTCATTGTTCTGAATTCATGAAAAAATCATCTGAAAATTTTATGACTTCAAAAATAAAAAGAAATAAGTAAAAAAGTAATGGCACAGAGCTAATGTGGGAGAACAATAATTTTCGTATGCATGCCTGCTTGGTATATGGGTTATACTGATTGATGCTCCCGAAAGAGGCAGTTTTTTTAGGACGATCATGATATGTATATTTAGTATCATAAAAAAAAAATGGCATTGACATACTTTGCTAGATTATGGGCGAAGGACGCAAATGCGCTTACAACAAACCAAATGCGATATTTAGCATAAAAATAAGACTGATGCCATAACCTTGCCAGCCGACTTTTTTGTCTTTCCACGCTTGAGAACCGTTTCATAATCCCACTCGGCAGACGCTCGATTGGACTCTAAATTCAACAGTATTTTTCCCCCCAAAATGCTTTTTGATTGTTGTTTTGTAAACTAACATAAGTTACTTCACCTTCTCATTAACTAATATATATAATATGAATGTATCAGCCACAGTAAAGTGTGGACGAGTTCACTAGTATTGTATAAAATCAGCATTCGTTTTTGCACGAAACTATGCAAAAAATTGGAAAGAGCGGTGAATATCTCAAAACTAATTATACGGGGCTAGAAGAAAATATTGACAAAATATGACCACTTAATTTCGTCTTGATGCATAAGTCATATTATGTAAGATAACAAATATCTTGCGCTGTAATTTCCATTGAGATAACCCAAATATTGGCCGATATATCCAGCATAAAATCACCTGTAAGTTCGACAATCTTTATATTAAGTATATGGGGGATCAGGAAAGTATTGACCCGATTCAACCCATTTTCGATGCACCGAATTAATATTGTCAGTAAATGATTCTGTCGAAATTACAATCGTAAATCGCACACAGTGATCCATATTTTCAGTCAAAAGTCAACTATAAGTACTGGGTATCAAATATTCAGTATCTAGAGGCTTGAACAGTTTTGTTTGGATTTGGACAAATTTTGGTCATAAGGTGGCATACATTTAAGGAATTATTAAAGCTAAATTGTATCCCGTGATATTAATTAATTCCTGATTTCTGTACTGTAAAATGAAAGAATCAAATGGATATAAAAATTGTGTTCTATGGGAAGTAAGGGAAGGTTGTAGTCCGATTTCGCTCATTTTCACACTGTAAATAAGAGACATAAGAATGAGAGAAGAATGCTACCTACAAAATTTAGTCGAAATCGAGATTCTCAGTCGGGTCGCGAGATATGAAAAGTTTACCACGCTCATTGTCCAATTTTCACACTGTCTCCCATAGAAACCTCTCATACCATTTTGGAGGTAAACTTTAACGTCTCTGGTGGAATTAGTTATTGATTAATTACGCTTTTAGTAGTTTTTTACAGTTCCGATATATGGGGAATGAATTGGGTTATCCTCTGATTCCACTGACGGTAGGAATTCTTATATTATTTGCACTCAGCAAATTTGATTGTAGAAGCTCTATTAGTTAGCAGATATGTACCTTAAACTTATAAGAGAGCGAAACCACGCCAAATTTTAAAAATTTTTTGCCCATAAGTGCATTGAGCTACGGCAATCCCCTCTATCTAATTATAATTTTACATCTTAATTAAGTAGAAGATGGAGTCATGTGTAGAAGTTCACGCAAGTGAGAAAAGTTCTCTGATCGCCATTCACTTGGGAGTGGCCAGAAACGATTCTTTTACATATGACTCAAGCAGCTTTCGACTTTTTGATCAAGTATTCTCTGGGTAGCCAATGAACATCCGCTTGAAGACGAAACATCCCCTCCGTAGGGTTGTGCGCTGGGTTTGGGACCCCCCACGTAAAAAACGCCTATAACGAACAGGCAAAACCAGACTCGAATCAGTAACCCCCTTTCGATGACGACCATGGTAAACGAAATAAGCATTACGATTAAGGGCACACACCTGGAATGTCCGGTCTCACAATTGGGAAAGTGCCGCTGCACAGCTGGTTGATGTCCTCGTGAAAATAAAGGCTAACAACACCGCCGTCTAAGAAATGCGATGGACGGGAAAAGGAATGAGGCGAGTAAGTGATTGTGGCATTTGCTACAGTGGCCATATAAAGGAGCGCAAGTTCGGTACGGGATTCATGGTGGGAGAGAGCCTCCGTCGCCGAGTACTGTCGTTCACCCCGGTGGATGAACGTCTAGCCACAATCCTCATCAAAGCTAGGTTCTTCAACATATCGCTGATTTGCGCTCACCAAAGAGACACGTCTCCAGCCGTGCGTATGCCCTGAGGTCCCAACATCGACTCGGACCACTATCTTGTTGCAGCCAAGTTTCCCACCCGCCTCTATGCACCAAAAACGCTCGTCAACAAATACAAGGAAGGTACGACGTCGAGAAGCTGCCATCACAACAGATAGCCGAACGATTTTGTTCTCGACTTGCACTCCTGCTCTTTAAGAGCACTAATGAAAAACTCGGTATAAGCGAACCATTTCAAGCTCTTTACATACAGCTGCAGCCGAAAGGATAGGTACTATTAGGAGTGCCGTGTCGCAGCAGAGAGAAAACAGACTGCCTACCTCGCAACGTTACGATCGACCACAACACATGCGGGAAGGGATAGATACCGAGAGTTGAAAAGGGAAGCGAGACGCATTTGCAGAGTATGAAAAGCTTGACAAGCTGGCCGACAGGTGTATTGCTCGAAAATTCTACGACAAAATGCGACGACTAACAGAAGGTTTCAAGACTGGAGCATACTCTTGTAGAACCCCAAGAGGTTATCTAGTAAACGATGGCAAGAGCATACTTAAATTATGGAGGGAACACTTTTCCAGACTGCTGATTGGCAGAGAAAACATAACACCAAGAGAAGACGAACCCGATTCTCCAATCGACGACGATTCAGCAGACGTGCTATTGCACGACCGTGAAGAAGTTCGAATAGCAATTACCCGTTTGAAGATTGACAAAGCTGCGGGGGCCAATGGATTACCAGATGAGCTATTCACACACGGCGGCGAAGAACTGATAAGGAGCATGCATCAGCTTCTTTGTAAAATATAGTCGGACGAAAGCATACCAAACGATTAGGATTTATGTGAGCTCTGCCTAATCAACAAACAAAATCTGCGACAATTACTGTGGGATAAGTCTTTTAAACATCGCATATAAGGTTCTATCGAGCGGATAGTGCGAAAGATTAAAGCCCACCGGCAACAAACCCACTGAGCTTTATCAGTGTGGCTGTAGACTGGCAAATCAACAACCGACCAGATATTCCACATGCGCCGTATTTCTGAAAAAACCAGTGAAAAGCGAATCGACACCCACCACCTCTTCGTTGATTTCAAAGCTGCTATTGACAGCACGAAATCTAATTCGGCTGCGTACACTGACGTTGAGTAACACCAAACGCTCTGTCACGATCGGGAAGGACCTCTCCGAGCCTTTCAATACCAAATGAAGTTTCAGACAAGGCGTCTCTCTTTCATGGGACTCCTTCACCATACTTTTGGGGAAAATAATTCGAACAACAGAACTTAACAGGGAAAGTACCACCTTCTATAGGAATGCAGTATACAGCTGCTGGCGAACGCCGACGATATTGATATCATTGGCCTGAACAACCGCGCCGTTAGTGGGGTCTGATGGGGGCAAGACGAAATATCTGCTGTCATCAAACAAACAGTTGTCGCACTTGCGACTAGGCATCCACGTCACTGTTGACAGTCATAACTTCGAGTTCCTAGATAATTTCGTCTATCAAAGAACCAGCATCGACCCCAATAACAACGTCAGCCTCTTAACTCATCGCAGAATATCTCTTGCCTACAGGTACTACTTCGGACTAATAAGGCAATTGAAAAGTAAAGTCCTCTCTCGACAAACAGAAACCAAACTCTTTAAGTTACTCATTATTCCCGTCCTGCTATATAGTGCAGAGGCATAGACGATGGCAACATCTGATGAGTCGACGTTACGAGTTGTTGAAAGATTTATGGTCCTTTGAGCGTTGGCCACGGTGAATATCGCATTTGATTAAACGATGAGCTATATGAGATATACATACGACGACATTGACATAGTTCAGCGAATTATAAGACAGCGGCTAAGTTGGTTAGATCATTTTGTCCGAATAGAAGAAAACGCTCCAGGTCTGAAAGTATTCTGGAATCTTTAACTACAAATAACCATATTTCGGGCCCGGCGAATTATTTAATACAGTAAAATTATATTAATGAATATTGTTGATACTAGTTTCCTTTGATTTCTTATTAAGCACAAATAAACACAATATATACATTATATACAAATATTTATATTTATATATGATTAATTGTATATTCAATTTTTCAAAATATTTTCAAATTTGTTAGTTAATAACATTTGAGGTAATGAAAGAGATTTAATTATTCTACAGTTTTAAAAATAATACTTACAGTTTTTAATTATGAACATTTTAAAATTCAATTTAATTCCGGAAGAAGCAAGAGAACAATTTCTCCTTTAAATTTTCCTGTCAAAATGGTTGCTACAATAATATTTTCTATTATATTTTGATGACCCAGCCGGTGTAGCCGCAGTCTCTTAATTTGCTAAACTATATCAATTCGTCGTATATCTCACACAGGTCATCGTTCTATCGACTGCAGTATTCGCAGCTACAGATGCGTAAAGTACCATAAATCTTCGGCAGAATCTATATCTCGAAAGCCCGTAACGCCGACTCATCAGCTGTTGTCATCGTCCATGCATCTGCACAATATAGCAAGATGGGGATAATGAAAAACTTGCAGAATTTGTTCGTCAAGAGAGAACTTTACTTCTCAATTGCCTACTCAGTTCGAAGTAGCACCAGTTCTTGTAGTTGGTGTTAATGTTGGTTCCAAAATAGAAAACAACTTCGAAGTGATGAATGTCAACAGTGACGTGGGAGCCAAGTCGCTAGTGTGACGTGTTTTTTTGATGACCGAAAACATTTCGTCTTGCCCTCGTTCACTACCAGACCCATTTTTTTCGTTTCCTTATCCAACCTGGAGAAATCAGTTCAAACGGGGCGGTTGCCATGGCCAATGATATCGATTCACCAACCAGCAGTTGTACACTTTTGTATAAGGGCGGACCTTCTCTATAAATATCTGCAGCACGAACTGTTTTCTCCACAAGTCTGAAACCTCGTTTGGTAGCGAACAGCTCGGACAGCTTCTTAACGATCCTGACGGAGCTCAGCGCCAGTTTATATATTCGTGTTAGTTTTGCGGAGATACCAAATTCAGATATAGGGTCATAAAGGCAGGTCCCTTTCGTGCTGTCAAAAGAACGAAATCGACGAAAGGGTGGTGTGTGTCGATCCTTTTTTCACGGGTCTTTTGCAGGACTTGGCTAATGGCATGCTTTCGTCCAACCATATTCTACAAAGAAGCATGTGGCTTGATAAATTTTCCTATGCTGAAATCTGGTCCTGGTACCATAAAGATAACCATATTTGGGTGCCCTATGAAGTCGATTATCCTCAACACATTTGAGGATGTCTCATCATTGAGACCTTATTTGCACAACCAGGCGTAAAAGTTGGCAAGCGCGATTTCTAAATCTTTGGAGAGGTCGAATAAGTGCGCTCTAAGGGCTAATGGAAGGCATCTTTGGTCACATCGGCAACGGAGTCTTTCTCCCTTCACGAATCTCTCACCGAATTCGCGATCCTTTATATGACCACTGTAGTAAATGCCATAAGGATTAACTCGTCTCAATCTTCCCATACATCGTTCTTTATTGATGGCGGTGGTATCAGCCCGTTCTTTTACGAGTACAGCAACCAACTGGTCTGCAACACCTTTCCAATTTAAAGACCGTACACTCCAGGTGATTGACCTTAAATCGTAATTCTTAATACGTGGTCGTCATAAAAAGGGGGATTCTCATCCAAGACTGTTTTGCTCTTTTCATTGATGGGGTGCTCGATTACGTGGCTGGAGCTAAACACGCTTTGTAACACTGGAATATTCGTATTTTCAAATAAACAAGCTTTTTTCCTGATTTTGATTAATTGAAGTGTTTCAACATTTTACCATAAAAATTGCTCAAACATCCGTTCATCTCATTGCCATCATTCAGTGTGCAGAATGACGAATCGTCAATCTGTTCCGCCAGCACCATCCCCCTGCGATCGTTTGACAGGCAGGAATACTAAAGATCGTAGTGCGCGTTAAAGTCGCCTTGTACCTATATTCGGGTGATATCCTGTAGGGCAACCTGTAACTGCGGGGATGTATATATTAAATATTTCGAGCTCGACATTGACTGGCCGGATAGCTATACCCTGATATTCAAGGGTAGTATCCCTGCGGTCGATGTCTTCATCGATTAGACAATACTGCACGGTGTTGTGCAATATGAAGGCTAGGCCACCACCATTATCTCGCTCGCGATCCTTACGTATAACGTTGAAACCGGCTGTTTAACTTGGTTTCTTTGACCGCAGCTATAGATACGTGTTCCCGATTCATAAGTGCAACTATCTTTTCGATTTTACTCTGGAGTCCGTTGCAGTTAAATTGAAGAACGCAGGTTTGTCGCTGGTGTCCGTGGGTGATCCTAGGGGTGAGGGAGTGGCGTGTAGGAGGTGTTTCTTGCAGCTGCAGAACCAGCAGGGGCGGTTGTCGCACGGTGTTGATTGGAGACGCCACAGTTGTGTGTTGTGGGGCAGACTCCTGCAGCATGGGGCAACGTACGACATGAATTGCACTTAACTGATGAGACGTTCCGACGTATGATGGTCTGTCCCACGGAACAGACTGTGCGAGGAACCTAGAGTTGCTGGTTGGTTCTCGCTCGAGGATTGGATCGGGATGAAGGTTGGGGGGAGGGACAAGTCAGCTATGTTGTCTGTTTGAGCTCCTAGGGAGCTTGGAGGTACTCTTTTGGCCACACGGGGAGAGCGGCGGCGCGGCGCGGCGCGTTAACTATGTGCAGATTGCACAGTAGTAGAGGCTAGTGTCGCAGTATTGCATAGACAACATGGGGCCACGAGTTACGGTCCACTCCCTGTGAGTCTTAAGGCCTGGACAGGTCTTAAGATTGCTTCATCCATTGCATGTGTTACACCTGACCGAGGTGGAGTTTAGATGGAGCCTTTTTGTGCAAACGCAGCAGAAAAATTCCTCCGGGCCTGGGTTGGACTCAATGCCAGCACGAGTCAGGAGGATACGGAGCCTGCTGCAAGGCATTGCTCCAATGACGACAAACAAAGATTAACACTTACCGATCCAAACGGGGTTAGATCGCCGAAAAAACAGCTCTTGGTCGGATAAAATCCGAGTCAATTCCGGTGCTGTCGTTTGAATTGACTTTTGACCTCAAATATCGGTCAATGTGTGTGACTTCTCTTTTAATGGTATGTCTGTATGTCAAAAATGGGTTGATTCGGACCAATACTTCCCAGGTTCACCAAAAAGTGGGCGGAGCCACGCCCATCGTCCAATTTTTACCCCGGTCCCTATTAAGCCTTATCATACCATCCCGTTGGCAATTTTTTGCGTCTCTGGCGCATTTAGTTATTGACTTATCGCTTTTTTAGTAGTTTTGAACAGTACCGTTATATAAGGAGAGAACGGGGCTTTCATTTGATTTCACCCATTTTCACAATATTGTTATTAATTTTCGTCCTGAGCAAATTTGGTTGCTGCAGCTTAAGTCGTTTAGGATATATATATAACTCCACTTTCCAAAATTTTTTTCCCACAGGTGCCCCTTGCCACTGCAATATCCTGTGCCAAATATGAGTTTCATATCTTAATTTAGTGCTTAGTTATGGTACTTTATAGGTTTTCGGTTAATGCGATTTGTGGGCGTGGCAGTGGTCCGATTACGCCCATCTAAGGACTGTCCCGTAAAAAATTGACCTTTTTATTCCTTAAGATTATGACGTAACTGTTTATGGCATTAGTCTCAATGGAGTCTTGTTTTTTTCTCTATAATCTGACGATTAACAAAATGTATAACATTTGGTGTCAACACTTCAAACTATTAAGATGTCTAGCAATTAAGAAAAAGTGCGCGAATTGGTTTTGTCCACTTACCTGGAAAATCCAGAATTAAAATATTCAGTTATAGCTAAAAAAAACTGGAGCATCGGAAAGTTCTGTTAAAAGGGTTGTTTCGAATTACAAAAAGGGTGTACCTACTATACGAAAAAAAGGTTCAGGTAGAAAAGCAGGTGCAGAAGGTAATTTTGCAAAAAGAGTGAAGGAAGTTTTTAAGCAGAATCCCAACACTTCAGTACGAGATGTTGCTGTTAAAGCAGGTACCTCTAAAAGTACTGTACAAAGAATAAAGAGTGATAGTAAGCTAAAGACATATAGAGTTCAAAGAGTGCCAGATCGTTCCGATGAAAAGCATTTGGTTGCTCAAAAACGAGCTCAAAATTTGTATGAAGGATACCTAACAAAATTTGCTGTTGCGTGATGGACGACGAAACCTACGTTAAGGCAGATTTCAAACAGTTACCGGGGCATGAATATTATACCTGTATGAAGAAGGGGCAAGTACAGAGAAAATTTAAGGAAAAGAAAATTACCAAATTTCCCAAGCAGTATATGGTTTGGCAAGCGATATGTGCTTGCGGTTTGAGAAGCAGTTTTTTTGTAACACAGGGCACAATCAATTCAAAAATTTATATTAGCGAGTGCCTTCAAAAACGTCTTTTGCCATTTATTCGCGAACATGAGGGTACTGTAATGTTCTGGCCTGATTTAGCAACCTCTCACTTTTCTACAGCTACCATGGAGTGGTATGAAAGCAATAATGTCAATATTGTTCCAAGAAAAGCGAAACCACCTAATTGCCCAGAGCTTCGACCTATTGAGAGATATTGGGCTCTAATGAAATCGAATCTCCGGAAGAGTAAAGGTACTGCAAAAAATTTACAAGATTAACTACTTGATCGATTTGAAAAATTTCTTTCGCTGTTGGGAAGCTACGGATATACTATCTGTGCATCTATATTAAATTTTCGAAAAAGTTAGGGATTCATACTAAAACTCCTATTATGTAACCCAAAGTGTGAAAAAATTACCAAAAAACTTTCTTAAATCGCGTGTGCCGCGAAAACTATTGGTTATAGAACCATGTAACGTACTACGCATTTGCAGATTATATGTGACCTGGTCTACGGAAAGGGGGCTTAGGTGTCAAAAAAAAGGAGAACAATTAATGAGATAACGAGAAACTGACGATTATTTTTAACAGTTTTTCACAGAAAACTAGTTTTCGCACTTTAGCTCCCTTTTCGTAGACCAGGTCACATATAGTTATCTATAAAAAATGTCGCGACAGCGTATGTCTAACTATTATAGTTTTGTCACAAATGTCACCGCTATAAAAACTTTTTTATTTATACTTTGGAATTATTCCTTATCAACAAAAATGACTTTTTATTTAAGTGTGCTTCAATACCATTTTATTACCTTTTGAATTATTCAATTTAGACCTTCCGTTCGAAAGATATCACCAGTTCAAAATTGTAAGTTATTTGAAAAATGTCCCACGGTTGCCGCTCAAACTGCTAGGTTAGGCGGCACCATAACGGGGCAACTCGACAGGCAAAAGTTTACAGCATACTAACAGTCAAATCGACTCCTATTGCAGTTGGGAAATTCTTTATGTGGGCATTTGATATCTTGATATTTCATTTTCAAAATGACGTCGAGTAGTTTCGAGCTCTTGAACCGTTTAAAACTTTGAAGAGCATGAAAGAATTGTAGGGCTATTGTTGTTGTGTTGTTGTGGGATTAAAGAGGAACGTTTATGTGTATAATATTAAATAGTGGAAAAATACTGTTATTTTTGAGGTTTCTAATGTGATGTCGTAATTAATTACATTTACATTATATTGCAAACGCAGAGTGAAGCCTACGAGATTTGCCAAAATAATGCAATAATTATTGTACACATTGAAAAGGTCTACATGCACAAAACTTCGCGATGCTATATGTCTACCTCTTACGGATATCCCACAACAACATTTTTTGTCATTTACTTTTTACGATAAATAATGGACAATTTTCGAAGCTATTTAAACCAACACAGTATTAATCGTTATCCAATTAAATACCTTAAATTCATTGTTTATTTAATAGAGATCAATATGACGGGGTGAGGACTCATGTGTAGAAATCCACGCAAGTAAGGAAAGTTCTCTGATCGCCATTCACTTGGGAGTGGCCAGGAACGATTCTTTTATACATCGCTCAAGCAGCTCACGACTTCCGGTCTTTGGCCAAGTATCCTCTGGGTAGCCTAAGAACATCTGTTCGAAGGCAAAACATCCCCTACATAGGGTTGTGCGCTGGGTTTGGCACCCGCCACGTAAAAAACACTACCAATGAAAAATTACCAAAAGCCTCGGAACATGCTCTAGACGTGCGTACGCTCCGAGGTCCTAACATACCTGGCTGTCTCCGGATCGAAAAGCCAACAACCAGATCGAACATGTTGTGATAGACGGAAGACACGTCTCCAGTGTTCTAGACATGCGTAAGCTCCGAGGTCCTATCATCGACTCGGACCACTATCTTGTTATAGACAAGATTCGCACCCGCCTCTGTGCAGCAAAACACGCACGTCAACAAACACAAGGAAGGTTCGACGTCGAGAAGCTGCAATCACAACAAACAGTCGAACGATTTTCTACTCGGCTTGCACTCCTGCTCTCTGAGGGCACTAGTCAACAGCTCGGTATAAGGGAACTGTGGAACGGCATTTCAAACTCCTTACGTACAGCTGCAACCGAAACCATTGGTTTTCGGAAAGTGCAGAAGAACAGCTGGTACAACGAGGAGTGCCGTGCCGCCGTGGAGAGAAAACAGACTGCCTACCTCGCAACGTTACGATCGACCACAACACGTGCGGGATGGGATAGATACCGAGAGTTGAAGAGGGAAGCGCGACTACAAAAAAATGCGGCGGTTACCCAAGGTTTCAAGACCGGAGCATACTCTTGTAGAACCCGTAAAGGTGATCTAGTCACCGATGCCAAGAGAATATTTAAATTATGGAGGGAACACTTTTCAAGCCTGCTGAATGGCAGTGAACATACAACGCCAGGAGAAGGTGAACCCGATTCTCCAATCGACGACGATTCAGCAGACGTTCTATTGCACGACGGTGAAAAGAAGTTCGAATAGCAATTACCCGCTTGAAGAACAACAAAGCGGCGGGGGCCGAGGGATTGCCGGACGAGCTATTCACACACGGCGGCAAAGAAATGATAAGGAGTGTGCATCAGCTTCTTTGTAAAATATGGTCGGACGAAAGCATGCACAACGATTGGAATTTAAGTGTGCTATGCCCAATCCATAAAAAAGGAGACCCCACAATCTGCGCCAACTACCGTGGGATTAGCCTCCTCAACATCGCATATAAGGTTCTATCGAGCGTATTGTGTGAAAGATTAAAGCCTACCATCTACAAACTGATTGGACCTTATCAGTGTGGCTTTAGACCTCGCAAATCAACAACCGACCAGATATTCGCCATGCGCCGAATCTTGTAAAAGACCCATGAAAGGAGAATCGACACACACCACCTCTTCGTCGATTTGAAAGCTGCTTTCGACAGCACGAAAAGGAGCTGCCTTTATGCCGCGATGTCTGAATTTGATGTTCCCGCAAAACTCATACGGCTGTGTAAACTGACGTTGACTAACACCAAAAGCTCCGTCAGGATCCGGAAGGACCTCTCCAAACGAGGTTTCAGACAAAGCGACTCCCTATCGTGCGACTTCTTCAACCTGCTTCTGGAGAAAATAGTTCGAGCCGCAGAACTAAATAGAGAAGGTACCTTCTTCTATAAGAGTGTACAGCTGCTGGCGTATGCCGATGATATTGATATCATCGGCCTCAGCACCCGCGCCGATAGTTCTGCTCCAGGCTGGACAAGGAAGCAAAAGAAATGGGTCTGGCAGTGAACGAGGGCAAGACGAAATATCTCCTGTCATCAAACAAACAGTCGTCGCGCTCGCGACTTGGCACTCACGTCGCTGTTGACACTCATTACTTTGAAGTTGTAGATAATTTCGACTATCTTGGAACCAGCGTAAACACCACCAACAATGTCAGCCTAGAAATCCAACGCAGAATAACTCTTGCCAACAGGTGTTACTTCGGACTAGGCAATTGAGAAGCAAAGTCCTCTCTCGACAAACAAAAACCAAACTCTATGTATAAGTTACTCATAATTCCCGTCTGCCATTTGGTGCAGGGTCTTGGACGATGTCAACAACGGATGAGTCGACGTTACGAGTTTTCGAGTGAAAAAGTTTTGAGTAGAAAAGTAGTGTCACCGATATGATATGATGTCAAACAAATAAACGATCTTATTATTCACAAAGTTCCCGGAGAAATAAAAAATTCCAAACCGATAGACACCGTGACTAATATCGAAGACCCAGTTTATTATCTCCAGGAGTTTTTAAATTCATTAAACATTTCTGGACTGCCACCACATGAAAAATTTGAATTCCAATTATGCTTTTGAGGAATTTAATCCCTCCAAACATGTGCTACGGAACGAGGCTGCTTATTAAGAAATTAAAGAACAATTTAATTGTAGCAACCATTATCACCGGCCCAGCAGCTGGTCAATTAGCTCATATACCGAGGACTCTGATGATCCCAAGTGACCTGCATATCCCATTTAAACGGCTTCAATTTCCGGTAAAAACTTCTTTCGCTCTAACAAAAAACATGTCCCAAGGCCAAACTTTCGAATTAGTAAGGATTGACCAACGAAAATAATTGTTTATTCATGGCTAACTGTATTTTGGTCTATCGCGGGTCGGAGCCACAAAATTAATTAACATCAAATATCGTTTACAGGGAAGATCTGACTCAAAAAATTATTTTTGAGGAGCAGAGAAAATAAAATATATAGAAAAGGCTTTTTTACAAAAAAAAAAATAGTAATAATAATACAAAAAAATAAACTTTCATGTTCGAATTTCCTTCATTTTACTCGTTTTTAACGACCCCACGCAAAAACGAGAAAGTATGTGTGGGAGGCACAAAATTATAACTTTTGAAATGAGTGTTTAATACCTGTGTGAAGCCGGCTAGCTGCTAGTAGATATATAATTACAGAACTAAAGTACACCGAATATTAAATAATTTTTTACATGAAATGATATCTTAACCCATCTTTTACAAATCGAAATTCATACATATATAGGTGTGATACAAGTTACTTATCCTTTCACTTTAGTAATATTAAAAGCCGATACAACCAAAAAATAGTTGACAATATTAGTAACAAACAAGAACAAGAGAACGTGATACTAAACAAACTTCTAAGAGCACATAGGAATGCGACTGAAAATAAAACTCAAATTCTCGAAGGAAAATATTTTCCCGGTTTGTTAAATTAAACGAAATGAATAGTAGCCAACCGTATCGTTGTAAAGAAAAAAAAACCAACCAACCGAAATTTGCAGCAACTCCATAACCAAAATATCCAGGACACACAGTCTACATATATTGATATTTTGTTAACAGAAGGAAAATAGTGATGACAGCTTTAGACAGATTTACAAAACACGCAGTAACAAAAAACCTAAATACTTAGCAAAGCAATAGAAGACGTTAGAAGATCCGTAAGAGATATTATATTTTTCTTCGGAGTACGAAAATTAATAGTTATTGACAATGAGCCATTTTTAAATTCAGTCTCTTTCATATTTATGATGGTAGACGAGTTAGGAATAGAAGTTTGTACTACTCTCCCATCCAAAAGTCAAGATAATCAACAAGTCGAAGGGTTCCATTCTGGATTAATCGAAATAATGCGTTTCATAAAAAAACGATGGACACAGAAATTTCAAAGAAGTTTAAGAAAGAGCAGTGTCTGAATAAAATCATTCAGTTCATTCCACAATATTTAAATGGTTGGTAGACCTACTATATTTTTTATAGAAATGTTACATTTACCCCCGAGAACATAGAAAGAACTATACAAAGTAAACCACAAGAATTAGTTCAGAAACAAAAGAAGGATATCGAATACCATAAAACAAAACAAAACAAAACAAAACAAACAAACAAAAGAAACAAAAGAAGGATATCGAATACCATAAAAGTACCGTAAAAGTAAGAGTAAGTTGGAAATTAAGGCTAATCTACAAGGACGAGTAATTTTGGTTAAGAAAAATGGGAGATTAGGAACAAATTTAAGTAAACCCTACAATAAGGAGATAGTTAAGGAAGATTAAATAATGCCGTGTTACAGTGACGTAGCTACAACTTCGGGCGCCCGGGGCCAAGGATGTTCTGCCGCCCCCTTTATCTACCTACCTACAAGTTTCATGAGGTGGTTCGAACAAAAGTGAATTTTTACAAAATATCTTCGATATTAAGTATATAAAATTTAGGAACTAGAAGCCACGCAAATTCTGAAGTTCCAAAATTCTCACAATACGTTTTTTGAGGAAATTGATAGTAAATTTATGAGAAATCTTGTTAAAAGCTATAGAAAAAACCCATTTTCGCCCTATATCTTGTACACTTTTGACACAATTTTCAGGAATTTTTGCCCGAATTGGAGTTTTTAAATATCATTTTTGAAAATTTGGAGAAATAGAAGTATTTGTTACATTCAAATCATAGGGTAACTGTAAGAGTGACACGTCGCTAGACAAAGCTAGAAAAGTGCATCTTTAAATTCTATCACTATTTTTAAGAAAGATGTACATAAGTCAAAAGATATAAGACAAATTCAAAAACTGAAGAGTATTCGAGTAAAAATTTATATTTTTCATTGTTATTCAGATTATTTCATTGTGAGTGTACAACTCTTTATCTTTTATAATAAATTTTGTAAAAAAATTTGTTGAAGTTTTTTTCTGAATATTAAAAAGCAGCGAAGATCGTTTTGCCGCCCCCAAGACGTTGCGCCCGGGGCGACGGCCCTCTTCGCCACTCCGCCTAGCTACGCCACTGCCGTGTTAACCAAAAAAGGCGATAACTCACAAAAATATGATATTTTTAACAGTAGAAAAAGGGACAGCAATATTTTAAACAATACACGAAATTGTTATAAGAAGATACACAGAAACACTTGTCCGTATAGAGCGACTATTAAAATAATCCGCAAAGTCCTAACTACGCCTTCATAATTCATAACACAAATAAAAACTCTAAAATGTCATGGGTAGCACTTCCAAATGGATGGACCATTTCTTAAGCTTTTTTTTAAATGAAGTTTTTACATTTCTTGAGAGCTGGATACTAAGCTATAACCAGAAAACTTTATGCTGAATGTGTTACTATGCGTGTTGATTCATGAAAAATGTTTGTGTTATTACTAAAACAAACAAATCATTTCAATACCTTATTTCATTGCAAGTTATTTGGTTTGTTATTTCCAAAATATTCGGACAGCTAATAAGAAGTTTACTGGATCATTTGTCATAGTTATATACAGCACAGTGATTTTAAAAACGTAAAAGAATGTGAACTTAAAAACGTTTTGCTATCCAAATATAGAACACGTAGCCGATTCGGGGACCGTTAGTCTACTGATACATTTTGTAAAATAAAATGATCGTAAAATACGCTGTTTAATTCAAACAAGCAGGCAGAACCGGTCTAAACCGGATAAATCCCTGATAATATGAAAATATTATAGATGAAATAATGAAATTTTATGTATTGTAAAATCTAAAGCCGCAGGTTACTGAATATGTGTGGGTGATAGAGAAATTATGTTTTCAGATTTGACTTTGGTATTAAACTGCATTACAAACACCTACGAATTTTCGTGCCACAAATTATGTGTCTACCAGTGTTATCATTTGTTTATTAATGGTAGGTATTAAGATATTTTTTACTGCGGCACATACTAATAATATGGAAATTTGAGCAGAAACTATAAAGTCAAGTCTGGAAGACGTCGTCGTAGAACATAGGTCGTAGTACAGTGAATGCCATAAGACTACGTTCAGCTGGAAATGAAAAATTATCAACGGAAAGTGAGGCTCGTCTCAGTCAGGCTCGGGATAGATAAAGAGCTGAGAGAGATAAAGAATCTTCAGTAGAGCATAATAGTATCAATGCTTGGCATTGAAATTCAAAGACGAATCGACAGGAATGTGTTGCTTACAAGGAAAATTAGAAGAAATTCTCCCTCCACCTGAACCACCTTACTATCTTCTTACAGGTGATCATTAGGAATCCAAACAATTCATGCGCAACATACGCCGTTGTAATACCGCATTTGAAATTACCTATTTTAAGAGTAAGCAAATCATAGAACGTGGGTCCATGCCTACATTTAAAACTCAAGGCCAAGTGTACCTCTTTACTGGGAGCTACCACTACCACTTCGATCCGATGTTCACACATTTTTGTAAATATATTTTATTGCAGATCCAGATACATAACCATTTACGGGGTGTTCAAGTCTTGCACAGCCAACTGATCGAGATTGGATTAGATATCTCCAAAATAATGGGTTGTCAAAAAAATCTTGCGGTAATTTTATTGAATTTTTTTTTATTGAAATTGAAATGAATTTTTGATGACTCATGCCCAGCTCTTAACCGATGCTACGGCTGCTACTATGCCGGTCTCTTTCGACCAATTCAGCGACTTTATCGCAATTTTCGACGACAGGCCTTCCGGAGCGTGGCACATCTTCGACCACCTCTACACCAGAACGAAAACGTTGAAACCATCGTTGTGCGGTGGAAATGGAAACTGAGTCGGGTCCACAAACTGCACAAATTTTATTGGCAGCTTGAGATGCATTTTTGCCTTTATCGTAGTATCGGGTGATTTTTTAAGAGCTTGATAACTTTTTTAAAAAAAAACGCATAAAATTTGCAAAATCTCATCGGTTCTTTATTTGAAACGTTAGATTGGTTCATGACATTTACTTTTTGAAGATAATTTCATTTAAATGTTGACCGCGGCTGCGTCTTAGGTGGTCCATTCGGAAAGTCCAATTTTGGGCAACTTTTTCGAGCATTTCGGCCGGAATAGCCCGAATTTCTTCGGAAATGTTGTCTTCCAAAGCTGGAATAGTTGCTGGCTTATTTCTGTAGACTTTAGACTTGACGTAGCCCCACAAAAAATAGTCTAAAGGCGTTAAATCGCATGATCTTGGTGGCCAACTTACGGGTCCATTTCTTGAGATGAATTGTTCTGGAAGTTTTCCCTCAAAATGGCCATAGAATCAAAGAGCTGTGTGGCATGTAGCGCCATCTTGTTGAAACCACATGTCAACCAAGTTCAGTTCTTCCATTTTTGGCAACAAAAAGTTTGTTAGCATCTTGGTTGACATGTGGTTTCAACAAGATGGCGCTACATGCCACACAGCTCGCGATTCTATGGCCATTTTGAGGAAAACTTCGGAGAACAATTCATCTCAAGAAATGGACCCGTAAGTTGGCCACCAAGATCATGCGATTTAACGCCTTTAGACTATTTTTTGTGGGGCTACGTCAAGTCTAAAGTCTACAGAAATAAGCCAGCAACTATTCCAGCTTTGGAAGACAACATTTCCGAAGAAATTCGGGCTATTCCGGCCGAAATGCTCGAAAAAGTTGCCCAAAATTGGACTTTCCGAATGGACCACCTAAGACGCAGCCGCGGTCAACATTTAAATAAAATTATCTTCAAAAAGTAAATGTCATGAACCAATCTAACGTTTCAAATAAAGAACCGATGAGATTTTGCAAATTTTATGCGTTTTTTTTAAAAAAAGTTATCAAGCTCTTAAAAAATCACCCGATAGTACTGTAAAATATGCCGTATTTTCTCTTTATTTTGCTCCATGTTTGCGACGCTATAACTCACGAACGACTTAAAAGAAACGACAATCAATACAACACGTGTTAGCGCGTGAAATGAGCTTTCCAAAAAGGTATAGCATGACTCGATGCAACGAATAAAACTAGAACTACGCGCTTTCAACGCCAACTAGCGCAAATACCGCAAGACTTTTTTGACAGCCTATTATGTTACATTCATCGCTGATTTTTGCCTACTCCTCGACGAAAGGGAAGGATGATGTGACCAAAGATGCGCACTTTTGAGAGCTTTCCCTGCCACGCTGTCAAATTCGTGCTTGGCAACTTTAACAGCAGGATGGGCAAATTTAGCCTCCACTAGCTCTGCATCCCCAAAAGGGTGGAGGCTGATCGACTTCGCAAAACTAATACGGCTCTGTAAGCTGAGGTCAAGCACCGTCAAGATCGTAAAAGACTTCTGCGAGCCGTTCAATATCAAACGAGGTTTCAGACTTCTGAAGAAAACAATTCGAGCTGCAGAGCAGATACAACCTTCTACAAGACTGTACAACTTCTGGTGTACGCAGATGAATCGATACCATTGGCCATAGAAGCCGCGCCGTTAGTTCTGCTGTCTCCAGGTTGGACAAAGAAGTCTGGTAGTGAACGAGGGCAAGTCGAAATATCTCCTGTCATCAAACAAACAGTCGTCATACTCGCGACTTGGCTACCATGTCACTGTTAACATTCCAAACTTCGAAATAGTAGATAATTAATAATTACAAAGATATTGCATATTTTGTCCCCCTATCGCCCTTAAAAGGTATGGCACATTTATCGTTGCACAATGTGCTAATGCTTTTCTTGCGGCACAGATGTCGGGAGTTTACGAGCGCTTTGCATCGCATCCTCAATTATATCTGTTATTCGATGAACTTGATCGATTGTGGAATGTTGCGATGTAAGTAAATCCAAATTGATGAATTGGTATACGGTCCTTTTCTTCAATTGTGTTCTAAAATCTTCTTATAATTACAACTTGAAGTAGTTTGGACAAAATAGGCAGCAGTGAGATTGGACGATATGATGATGTTCGTTACTGTTCTTGATGACAACAAAGGAAAATTGTTCGACTATCATTATTCAGCGTACTTTCAATCCTCCTCAATTATGCAACTGTATGCGTTTAGTAATCAACAAGATTACAGTAAATATTATTGTGATACGATGGACGATACGATAGCTACTTCGCATGCCACTGAAGTTCGCATACCTTTCGCGATGATTATTTCGACATATCAGCCTGCAAATCCGCGTCAATTATGGGATGCGAACACAAATTATATTGGCGAAGACATTTTACATCGTATTCGTTAAGAATTGGAAATGGGTAAAATTCGTTTGATACTTCCAGTGGTTTGATATCAATTCCACCTGCTTTTGTCAATTGACTTCAACGAAAGATGGGCTCATCACGACTGTTCATCCGAACATTGTCCAAATTATCGTAACTACGATTGCTTGAGTGCACGCGCAATTTAAGCTTCCACACATACCGATGTTAATGACTTAAACTGGAAGAATCAAAGTAAAATTCCGGGAGGTTTGTTCTCATACAAATCGATCAATCGTCTTGACAATGAAAACGAAGACGTGAATTATTCAGTGGAATTTGTAAATTCTTTGCAGAGGCTTGGTATGCCGCCGCATCATTTGCGCCTCAAAGTTGGATCCGTCATTATTATGTTTCGCAATCTTCATGCGCCGAAACTGTGACGCAGCTATCGAATACAAGGGGACAGAATGCTTGATTCTACGAATTCCTTTGAATTCCAACGATATGCCATTTCAGTTGAAACGTATTCAGTTTCCAAAAAAATTGCATTTGCATGATGGCAATCAAGAGGACACAAGAATAGTCTTTAGTGTATTACATAAATCTGGAAATGCCATGTTTTCACACGGCCAGCTATACGTGGCGTATTCACGAGTTGGAAATCCATCTTCTCTGTATATTTACGCATCGGAACAGAAACCAAAATATTTGTTGCTTATCAAGCTGCGCTACATTGAAAAAAATGTAGAAAAATCGCTAATAAATGATTTCCAACACAATATAAATTCAACTTTCTTTTCATGTCAAAACACATAATTTTGCGCAGGACAACGCCTGCGGGGTCAGCTAGTCTTATATATATATAACCATAAGTTGGGTTTTTGTCTGTTCGATATAGCTGACTAAACCGTTGCATGAAATGAAAAATGGCCTGAACCACTATGAAGGGGATCCAATGAGGATGGTTTGTAAAAAAATTCAGAAAATGTTAATTTTTAACCGGCCTACTAGTGTAAATTAAAGAAAAATTCATTACTTACTTATAACAGAGAATGTTATTTAACATTTAGCTAAACTGCAACACACTGATAAGGGAGAGTAAATTCTGAAAGGTTCCAACAAAATGTACAATAGCAATTGAAACATGTCTCTCTTTGTTTACATATTTTGACATCCAGTTCGTACAGATTTGGCACTTCATATGAATTTCCCGTTACATTTGTGATGAACGCGCGGATAATGAGATAATTTATGTAAATTTCAATATGACGCGCTCTGGAAATACGAATTAGATTTGGCATTTTGTTATCTAATTGTATAAACTGAAAAATGGAGTGGAGAAATAATTTGCATGAGCCAACATATATTTTTAAGTTTCGAATATGGTTAGAAATAAACAAGATAATTTAAAAATGGTTTATACCTACTACGCATCCTCGCTATCAGGCAAAAACCCCTTGTATATGTATAAATGCCACCGCTATAAAAGCTGAGTCGCGCGGTCGTTCTATTATGCAACAGTCGTGTGCGGAATTAAATAAAATTTGCTAGAATATATTGTCTATAATGAATGTATATGGATATACTATATACCTTAAATTCGTATAGCTACGTTACTACGGGATAGGCACTGATCCACCATAAACTTTTTTCATCATTTGAAATGTTTCAGTAAACGTTTTCCCAAGTTTAAAACAAAATTTAATATTTGCTCTTTGTTCAAAATGCATTTTACGACCGATGACCTAAAGCTGCTGTCACTTTTTGACCGATAACATCGACTGTAGTTATCCAATTGTCTTAGAATTTTTACGAAATGTCAACAAGAGATCAAAATGTTTATTTCATATACCCACCAATGGGTGGCGCCACCAGAAACAGTTATATTTAAAAAGTTCTGTTTCTTTTGTGACAAACCTTGTACAACGCGCTATTTCAAGCAAGGTAGAGTGAAACCTTTCCACTTGGCCGTTGTTTTCGCTGTGAAGTGTGGGGATAAAGAATTGAGCGATAGAAAAGTGGAATCACTTATGTTTTTATTAAATTGGAGGTGAAAGCCTTTTCGTTGTCGGATACAACAGTTTTTGTATTGTTGAAAATTAACAAAACTTGTAGAAGAGCATCTTTAACATCAACAGTGGATCTTGATGCGATTAGCTTCACAACGGCAAATTTTAAAAATTTGTCGACGCATGTCAAAAAATTTTGTTTGGTAGTAATAAAAATATCGAGATGAAAAATTTACCCTGGAAAATTTGGGATTTGGGACTTAGGGGCGTTTGTTTGTTTATTTATTAAAACAAAAAGTGAAATGAAAGTGCTTATCAATTTTTCAACAGTATCAAAAAAATGTGTCGAATAAATTTCTGGAACAAAATTCTAGTGTTTTTATTGAAAGTATTCGATTTAGATAAAATGGGTTGCTTTTTTAATTATATGAATTTTTTCCGATATTGAAAAAATAAGGGGTTGGTGGTCGGTAAAAATGCTTATATTTTTCATACCGTAAAGATAATGTCCCAACGTTTTCAAAGCCCCATACGATAGCAAGAAGCTCTCGTTCATTCGTGGCGTAATTTTGTTCTGTAGCAGAAAGAGTTCTCGATATCATTGTAATGGGGCGGCCATTTTGACACAAAACTGCACCTAAAGCTGTCGACGAGGCATCCATAGTTGGAAGTTTATAATTCAAAATTGTGTTCTTTATCTGGACAAGTTCTCATACCCTTTTCTGAAGCTAAAAAACCCAGAAACTCAACTTCGGTTTTTTAAAACTTTGACTTCTCTGTCGATTTTCTCATTCCCGCTTTTTCCAACTTGCCTAAGATTCTATCGATGCTAGCCAAATGTGAGTTTTCCTCGGGTGAATAAATAATTATGTCATCGATGTAAACGTGACAACATTTTCCGATGTCTTCACGCAGGACGTCGTCTATCGCTCGCTAAAATATGCCTGGCGCATTTTTAAAACCAAAGGGTAGCTTACAAAACTCATACGTTTCATTGTTAATGCTAAATGCAGTTTTTTTCTATCTTTTTCGCACATAACAACCTGATGGAAACCAGATTTTAAATCTAAGGTGGCAAAATATTTTTAGTTTCCCAAATTGGCTAAAATTATAGTTGTGACCGGTATTGGATATCGATCAAGAACTGGTTGTTCGTTAATTTTCCTATAATCGATTATCAGTCGTAGCTTCGGACTACCACTTTCATCTAAACCCTTTTTGAATACAACATGGACGGTGGAATTATATGGAGAACATGATTCTCTAATTATACCGTCTCTGAGGAGTGTTCTTATTTCGTTATTAATGAACGGCTCAACTGAAATCGGATACGGATAGGTTTTGCTACAAACTGGATCATTTGTTTGAGTATGAATCCTAGCCTTAACATTGGTGTTAAATGATAGTGCTCTATTTGGGTCAGCAAATGCATTTATGTGTGTGTTAATCACATCCCGAAATGGAGTTTTAATGTGAAATGGAACAGAATCTTCTTCTATCGTAATCAAATTGCTTTGGTTGCATGAGAGATGCTGTAGTTTCTCTTTACCGTTACGGTAAAATAAGTATCAATTTTCAGTATCAGCATTTGCCTCAATTTCTCTAAGAAAATCGTATCCAATGATACCATCAAATGTACTTACAGGGTCCGAAGTGTAACCAACTTCGGACCTTTCGTGCAGCTGTCGCACTAGATGTAGCTGTTTATAAATGTGCTGAATGACAGTTCGGAGGATTGTTCACAAGTGTACAAAAGCGTTTTGTCAAAAGTGAACGCAAAAAAAAGTGATCAGCGATGGAATTCAAACGTAATAGTGTGACTGCTTTATATTTTAGCTGGAAAATCACAGCCAGCAATTGTTCGTGAGCTCAAACATCTTAATGTGAATAAAGTTTTTGTTTGTCGCACCATCACTCATTACAATGATACTGGTAGTATCGAAAACGCCATGGAGGTGGTCATCAAGAGACTGCAACGTCACGTGAGATGGTTCGGAAAGTGATGAAGCGACTTGAGCGAAATCCACGACGAAGTGCCAATCAAATGGCTAAAGAACTGAAAATATCCGACCGCGGCCTCAAGCCTTACAAGTTCCAAAAGTCCCATGATCTCACACTGAAGCAGCAACAAGTAAGACTGGAGAGAGCGAAGCAGTTGCTTCGCTTGGCCGAAAGCGGTCAAATTCCGAACACAAGGTTCTGACGAACAAATTTTTCAAATTGAGCAATTCAAAGACTATCAAAACGATAGGGTTTACTTGACCGACCGTTCATACGAGAATCTAAGTCATCGGTTGGCCACCAGGAGGCAGCACCCGCCACAAATAATGGTTTGGGCCGCTGTGACCGCAGATGGGCGCTCTCCAATTGTTTTCATCGAGCCTGTAAAGTAAATGTGATATATATCGGGAAAGTATTCAGGAGGCTGCTTTGAAGCCGTGGGCAAACTAACATTTCTGTCGCAAACCATGGACGTTTCAACCAACTCAGCACCGTCTCACAAAGCGCGAGTGAACCAAGAATGGCTGAAAAACAATGTTCCGAACTTACGAACTACGACCACAAAATGACTCTCGAATTCACCAGATGCGAATCCAATGGATTATTCTCTCTGGGCCGTTTGGGAGAGCAAGGTCCGATGTAAAATATACACCAGCCTCGAGATGCTGAAGAAAGCCATTGTCCGTGAGTGGGCCAAAATGCCGCAAGTCACATTCGGGCAGCTTGCGATTCGTTTTTTGACCGTCTCAAGGCCGTAGCAAAGACAAAAGGTGGTCATAACGAGCAAAAGTGAATTGGTCCTGAATTTATGATTATTTTTACACATTTTGTACTTTAAAATAAAAAAAAAAAATAATTTTCCAAACCGAATTTATGGCTTTTTTAATTGGTTAAACTTCGAGTGTCTGTAAGTTGGGAAGTAAGTAAAATATTGAGCTATGATCGAGAACATTCATCAGGCATTTATTTATTAAATTTATATTATTTTTATATTTATATTAACGGCAGGAGCGACTTTAGTTTAAATAATTAATTTCTTCAACTTGTTTCTTATCGCTATCAACTTGACTATAGTTATTAGTATCATCAGCAAGGTAACAACTTTCAGCATAATTTCTGAAATTATCGCCTTGAGATCTCTTCATTATATCCTTCGCAATCTACTTGATCCAAGATTTCTTTTTCAGGCAGAAAGTTAACTTTTTGCATTTTATTTAGGGGTGTCTGATTTGAGGAGGATTGCTCGCGTGATCGCTTGAATATCGTAGGATGAATCGTAAAAGGCTGCTGTGGGGGAGCATTTCGTATTGACTGAAGTGGTTGAAAATTATTTTTATTTGCTGGTAATGCGGCTTATACTGATTTTGAGGAGAAGCGCGTTTATGGTAATATGAGGTATTATTGTCGATTTCCATCGGCATTGGCCTAGTGTGAGCGTTTTGAAAGGTTTAGATAATGCGTTGTCCTTGCCGAATATAGAGTGTCGCATAGTGGACGACGAAGCCCCGAATTGAATCCCGTAAACCGTTTTCTTTTGCTCGATCGTTAAGAGCTGCAATAATTTCCCTATTACTACTACGGGTCATTATTTGTTTGTTAGTTATAGAAGTTAATTATTTGTCCGCTTTGTTATAATATTCGAAAATTGACATCCTACCCTGCCTTAACACACTAAGTTCATTCTTTGGGACATACAATGGTCTTTTGTCGGAGTACGATTGATCCAACCTTGCAATGATAGCTTTAAAATTAAGCACTGTATTGAACGACGAAATAATAGAATTAACAGATTCAGTAATCTTGTTTCGAAATATTCCTGTTGCAATGGAGTATTTTTCCGAACCCTCATTATAATAATTCATTGCAAACTGGGCAGCGGTGCGCCATGCCGGATATGATGACGAATCGCCTTTGCATTCAGGCAACGACTTAATTAAGTCCAAGCTAGCATTATTATCCGCAACTAAAGGATCAATAGATACCGGAGCATAAGTCTGAACGGTGGGAAACGTTAATCGATTCAATTGTGAGGTTAATTGATCAAGCTGATCGGAAAAAGCTTGCCTAATCCGCTCAGTAGCAATGCTAACTATTTTTAGAACTTGTTCCCCTCCCATGCTGATTTCTAAAAACTCTTAAACTTTCTTTTTTATAAGCTTCAAATAGTAGTTTGTAGCAAATATAAAGAGATATTACTGTTTTAAGAAACAAACATACTTTGAAAAGTGGAGAAAAAGTAAATTATTCAATGGGATAAGCGAACAATGAAAGAGACCATTTTACTAAGCCAGAACGAAGATTATAACCTTCTATGCAAATTTGAGATCCGAAAAGTGCGTTTAATATTTCCATAAACTACAAACACACATATGTGTTATTGATTTTATTTCATTTTATTAATTTTAGTCAGATAAAAATTCTAAGCTGAAAAAAAAAAAGTTCTCAAAGAATTGTATTAATACTGTTATTTAACCCTTTCTCGTTTATGATTTTTTAAAAAAGCGAAAACTTTATCGTTGTAATTAATATTTTTATTATTTTTCACACTTTCCACGATCTTTTTTTAACAATGTTTTTTGACTCTTAAGTATTTTTTAAACAAAAAACTATTACTTTTTGTGATTTTGAATTGTTACTTACATGTTTTCGTACGAATTTAAAAAATTATTATTAATCCTGTCCTCAGGGTAATTAGTCCTTTCCGCAAGATAAGTGGTCTTCTTTAATATCCTTGAATAGTTGATAGAAATTTTTAAGAAGCCCACGTTGTTGGGCGCCAATTAGTAAAAATGCTTTTTTTTCACTTTTACAACGATGTTACTCGCTTTATTCTTCATTGCTTAAATAATTCTAGCATTCTACTTCGACCTGACCTGACTTGCTTGTCTTGCTCCACGGAGAAACGGTTCTTTGTTGTTCTTTCAAACTGCAGATCTTGGCGAGAAAACAGAACTATGCGCACATACCGTACATATTGAGAATTGAGTGCAAGAATAGGTTTAGCTCAGATTATAGCTTTGTGTCAGATTTTATTAACCCTCGTGCTGGGTCACCCTAATGACAGTGACCCGTGCTCCGGATAAAAGTAATACATTGTTATTATAAATTTCTTTATCTCATTGCTTGTTAATAACTCAATATACATATACATATTGTACTCATAATTTTCTTTACTTATGTGAATGCTCAAATCTTCTTAAGAACAATTATTTTTATACATAAGAACAACTTTGCAAATAAATCACTCGCTAATAAACCGTGAATAGGAGCGCATTGCACATTAATTGCTTTACACCCCCACATTTTTAAAATAATAAAATAAAGCAAGAAAAACGCTTCTTGCTCCAACATTTTGGCGCCCAACGTGGGGCAGTGTAAAATAAGTTTACTTTTTGTGCAAAAGTTTGAAAAACTCTGAAAACCCTAATGGTGGTTCTTGATGGTGGTTTGTATTGAAAAATATACATGTTTAGCAAATAGTTATTAAAGTAATATAAATTAAATTACATTCGCTGTTGTTGGTGGGTCCCTGGACTGATTTCAGTTTATTTGCACATAAATGGTTTGCAATCGGATGATTTGTCTGGTGAGATTTTAAGAATTTCTACTGTTGCTGAAATTACCGCTCATTGGAAAGCGTATGTATAAAAACAAATTACTTATCATCATATGTACATACATACGTTTATCCAATTACATGCATACATAATTCACTAAATCACCGTTTGGAACATTTTGGTTAACGGAGTTGCATTCGCTGCTTTTGTTAGCAGATCATCGCATACTCAGCATAAGTTAGCGCCTTTACTGCTCTGCTCAGCTGAACGTTCATAGCTCTGCCGGCACTTGAAAGCGTCGCCCGCTTGGTCGCTGCACCGTTGCTGCTATTCTGTCAACGCATCTATTTTGAGAGCTCTGCTGCTAGCAGCAGTTATTATCGCGCTTTATTAGTTACATGCATTTTCTACATTTTTTGCTGCCTGCACTAAATGTTTAGTGAGATAAAGGGATAATGTCTCTTGAACACTCCAAACGCAAACGCGCTAATATAAAACACAATATATCACGTATTAAATCTATTGTAGAGGGATCAAAAGGCTTTGATGAATGTGATGCCTTCACATGCGGAGTTGCAATGCCGACTGGGAATACTAGAGTCATACTTTAAGCAATCACTCTCAGTTCAAGCTGACATTGAAGATTTGGATCCATCAGACACAGGTCGCGCAGATTTAGAGGATGGCTATGTCACAGCCAAACTTTGCATTCAAGCACAACTTGGGGACGAAGGAAACGTTACAATTAATTACCCGGAGGCAACAGCTCCATCTCCTGTTTCCACGCCATTATTCTTGCCAAGGTTGTCCCTGCCTACTTTCAGCGGGAATTATGCAGAATACAAAAACTTCATTGCATTGCGCTGTGGCGCGCCGCATTTTCGCTCGTATCTCGGGAACGGTTCGTCCTACGGCCATGATCACTTATGCCATTTCGGTAGCAAATAACAAATAACTTTTGTTTTATACATTTTGCCATGAGATGCGTGTTTCAGGCGCTAGGTAGAAAATTTCACGATTTTAGGCGAATTTCCGAAATTTCAAGGCCGGAGTTGGGGTTGAATATGCAATCCGATCTCAAAACAAAAAGTTGCATTGGAATCAGGAAGTACTAAGGCAACTTTTCCGCACTATTAGAAATCCCGAATCGAAAATAGTCCGGAATCGACCCACCCTATTGCATACCAACCTGACGCTGAAATTGACACAATAAACTGGAACTTGCCAGCCAACACAACTTTGGCTGACGAAACCTTCTTTAAACCTCGACGCATCGATCTATTGCTTGGAACAGAGGCATTTTTTGAAGCTCTCGCTGTTGGTCAAATAAAGCTTGGCTAAAAATTACCTACATTGCAAAAAACATTATTTGGCTGGGTGGTTTCTGGAAGATACCAATCGAAGCACTATACGCCTTCAAAGTCATGTCTGCTATTTCGCGAAGACTCTATCGACGCAAACATGCAACGCCTTTGGGAGCTCGAAACTGTTGACTGCAAACCCAATCCTATTTCCCCTGATCATCGGCTTTGTGAACGTCATTTCATAGCCACAACACATCAAGGTACTACTGGACGCATTCATTCGACATCACTCGTCGCCGATTCCTAGCAATCGATCGCCGTCTGTCGCATTCGCCAGACACTTATTCGCAGTACGTCTCGTACATGGAAGAATACGAACGTCTTGGTCACATGTCTGTAGTAAAAGCGCCGAAATTAGATGAACCACACTATTACATACCACATCACTGCGTACTGAAACCTACAAGCACATCAACAAAGTTACGAGTGGTGTTCGACGCCTCTTGCCAAACTGCGACACAAACATCGCTAAATGACTTACTTTTAGTTGGTCCAACCATCCAAACAGAGCTGTATATGTTGCTTATGCGCTTCCGTTTGTATCGTTACGCTATCACCGCAGATGTCACTCAAATGTACAGAATAGTATCTTTGCATAAAAATTATCGTAAATTTCATAATTTCAACGACACGTTGTTGTTTTCATTCGCACCAAAGCAAGTTCACAAGTCTGTCACAAAATGCACAATACTGTCTATCGCGTTATCGCTGTTCGATCCACTTGGAGTGCTCTCACCACTCGTGATAACCTCAAAAATAATTATGCAGGAAATGTGGCTGCCAAAATTAGATTGAGACGAGTCGGTTCCCCAACATATACACCAAGCCTGGAATTGTTGCTTAGCATCTCTTAACTCGCTTTCATCACTAAGCCTGCCTCGTTATTGTCCGCTACCAAATGCTCGCGACATACAGTTACATGGTTTTTGCGACGCATCAATTCGGGCATACGGTTCGGCGATTTACTTACGCATAGAAGACTCCGACGGAAAGGTTGCTGCACATTTCCTCATTTCGAAATCAAGGGTCGCACCAGTAAAAAAGCAGTCTCTTCCAAAACTCGAACTTTGCGGTGCCCACCTTCTCGCTTGCCTGTATGCTAAGATAAAGAACATATTAACCTCTGTTAGCATAACTACTTTCTTTTGGACTGACTCGCAACTAGTTCTACATTGGGTAAAACAACACTCTGTTACGCTGTCAACGTTCGTGGGCAGCAGGGTAGCTGACATACAGGAATTGACCGCAGGTGGACAATGGCCAACGCACACATGCAATATTGAGCTTGACATGGATATTGTGAACAGAGAGAAATGCAAGAAGACATTTGTTGTAGTTAAGGAGGTAAATTACTTGATCGATGTCATTGATGGCATAAGCTCGTATCTCCATTGCCTGCGTCTCATCGCCTGGCTTTTTCGGTTCAGTGATAAATGCAGACGAAAGCCTGCGACAAACACCATTTCGCCATCTCCTGACGAATTACGACGTACATCATATTACATTATTTTTAACATTCAGCAACAACATTTTTCAAACGATATTCAATTGCTTCGAAAAATCAAAGCTTTAAGAAGTAACTTGAAGTTTCTCACACTCATAAAAGTTGGTGGACGTCTAGATTATGCAGATTTACCCAACTCGCAGAAACATCCCATTCTATTACCCAGCGATTCCCAATTTGTACTAAAGTACGTTTGACACCTACATTTGCGAAATTTTCACGCGGGCCCAAGGGCATTGGTCGCCTTCATCAGATTAGAGTTTTGGATTGTCAACGCTAGAGATGTTGCTCGTCGCATCGTTCGTTCCTGTGTGCATTGTGCTGTTACAACAAGTAATGGGCCCACTACCAGTTACACGTATTACACCTGCACGCCCATTTGAACGTTGCGGAATCGACTTTTGTGGACCAATAAACACATATCTTCGAATTCGAGGAAAACCACCCACCAAGTCATATTTAGCTGTATTCATGTGCCTCGTAACTAAAGCTGAGCACATCGAGGTGGTCTCCGACCTATCAACAAACGCATTTCTAAATGCATTAAAGCTAATGAGTGGTCGCCGTAAAATGCCATGTGATATCTTTTGCGACAATGCTACCAATTTTGTGGGCGCATCTAACCAGTTAAAGGACCTCAAACAGTTCTTATTCAAGACTGAAGCGTTAAATGAAATCTATAAATATTGTTCGTATGATTTTATTAATTTCCATTTTATTCCACCCAGGGCACCTCACTTCGGCGGCCTTTGGGAAGCTGCGGTGAAGAGCGCGAAAGGGTTGTTAAATTGCACATTGGCAAACACTAAATTGACATTCAAAGAGTTAAGCACCGTTGCTGTAGAAGTAGAAGCCCTTCCTAATTCACGTCCGCTATCTTCAATATTATCAGATCTTAACGACTTTGGTGCACTGACACCTGGTCATTTTTTGGTCGGTGATTCTTTGCGTAGCTTGCCTGAGCGCTCACTGGAGCTGAAGACCGTTTCACACCTTGATCGCTACAACACAATCACTGCCATCAAGCAAAGATTTTGGCGTCGCTGGTGTGTCGGCTATATAAACAAACTACGAGCCCGCGTAAAGTGGACACCACCTTCACCTGATCTCAATAAGGGTGCTTTAGTGATCGTACATGATGACAATCTGCCACCGCAACGTTGGAAATTAGGTCGGGTCAAATCAACCGTGCTTGGACGAGATGGCCATAGAGTGGTGAATCTCCGAACTGCCAATGGAGCTCGTTGCAGGCCAATACATAAATAAGCCATTCTTCCAATTTCTTGAAAGATAGTTCTTTCAGCGGGGGCCGGGATGGTGGGTCACCCTAATGACAGTGACCCGTGCTCCGAATAAAAGTAATACATTGTTATTATAAATCTCTTTATCTCATTGCTTGTTAATAACTCAATATATAATATGTGAATGCTCAAATCTTCTTAAGAAAAAATATGTATATACATAAGAACAACTTTGCAAATAAATCACTCGCTACAACACAAACCAGGGCTACAAAAAATACAAAATCTCTGGGGGAGTGCCACAGGGATCTGTACTCGGGCCCCTCCTCTGGAATATAATGTATGATGGAGTACTACGACTCAAAGTACCGGCAAACGTACATATAATTGGGTTTGCAGACGACATTGCCGTGGTGGTAATAGCTAAGCATATAGAGGAAATAGTTTCGGTAACCAACACAACAATTTCACAAATTAACAATTGGCTCGAAACTAATGGACTATCTCTGGCAGAGAGCAAAACCGAAGCCGTACTTATTACAGGCAGAAAGGTCCGAGAAGTTGCTACATTCTGTACGAAAGGTGTAAGCATAACCACACAGCCAGCTATAAAATATTTGGGAATCGTTCTCGACGCAAGACTATCGTTTAAAGAACACGTGGCTTATGCAAGTGAAAAAGCTACGAAAATATGCAGAGCTCTAACCCGGCTAATGCTCAATACCCGTGGACCAAAACAAAATAGGAGACGACTACTAGCCGGAGTATTAAAGTCAGTTGCTCTATTTGGTGCCCAAATATGGGAGAAAGCTCTTGAAGTCAAATCATACCGACGCGGCCTATTTTCCACTTACACCATATGCGCATTGAGAGTATGCTCCGCGTTTCGTACGGTATCCGAAGACGCTGCCCTAGTGATCGCGGGCTTACACCCGCTAGACCTCTTAGCCAAAGAGCTCACATACCGTTCAAATGAGATAGTAACGCTCAGAACCCAAAAAGAGGAAGCCAGAGCAGATACGGTGAAGCGCTGGCAAAAACGATGGGAAGACAGCCGAAATGGCCGCTGGACATTCCGACTAATCCCTAAATTGGAACTATGGCTTAATAGATCGCACGGAGAAGTAGATTTTTACCTCACCCAAGTTCTCACTGGACACGGCTGTTTCAAATCATATTTGAAGCGATTCAATCATGAAGACAACGATGTATGCGACTATTGCGGAGGCGAGATCATCGAGAATGTGGAGCACACAATTTTCCTATGTGCGAAATACGACGAAGAAAGGCAATCTTTGAGAAACGCATTCGGGGTAGACCCAACCCCAGAAAACCTAGTGTCTCAAATGGTAGAATCACTAGATAAGTGGAAAGCCGTGTCCGAAGTGGCAGCAAAAATCATGAAACGACAAAGAGCTGGAGAACAACAACGTAGAAGACTACTCCAAATTCCAACGAACAACTAAGACGCGACACACAAACCTTGACTGGAGCAGACAAGAAGGTTTGGTGACAATCACTGTACTAGGGGGGTATAAGACAAACCGAGGTAGGGCCAAGTAAATGCAGCTTGTTACTGAATGCATTGGGACCATCACGTACGTATGAGTAATACTCAACCTTCCTCCCGACGTAATACTTGACGGTGGTACCGGGGGGTTTGGTACAAGACAGTAGGAGGTTTAGTTCGGATTAAAGTTCCACACTGACATGGGTTCAGGCTTTCGATGCTTCCTCCTCGTAAAAAAAAAAAAAAAAAAAAAAAACACCCCCACATTTTTAAAATAATAAAATAAAGCAAGAAAAACTCTTCTTGCTCCAACACCTCGTGTTTGACAACGGGTGTACTTTAACTTATATAAGGACATTCTGTAATATATTGAATGTTGTAAAAATAAAATAAATAGGTCGAAATATAGTGTGTGAATCTAGATATTCTAAAGACAGTAGAAAATCTTAATGGTATAGGGAAAGAGGAATTGTTTTACTTCAATTTAACGCGTGCGGGCCACAGGCACTAATGAGGAGAAAGCTCTGTGCAACGTGGGTGCTTCGCAAGTTCATAATCTAACAAAAACAACGAATTGCTGATTTTTCTCGGTGCTCATTTCGCCTCTTTTCAACTTAGCAAATCTCTTTTCAACGGCTGATTTTTCTGGTGCAGAGCCCAAATTCAAAAGTGTTTTCCCTCAAAACGCAATGCTTTATTAACAAACGAAATTTTTTTGTAAACTAACACAAGCTGCTTCACAAAAATGCTATATTTCATTAATAACTAATAGAAATCATATAGATGGTAGTACTTGTAGTAGAGTAGTAGTATTATCTATGTGTCAGCCACACTAAAGCGTGGACGGGTACCTTAGTTTTAAGATGCATATATAGAAAAAATGTTTTGATGTCGCAAAGAAAAATTATTCAGTGACCCTAGTATATTAAAAATCGAAAACGAGTTTTCACGTGGCAAAAAAATTAATCAGTGTAATTTAAAACTGAGTATTTCTTTGTTTCTAACCAAAAGGTGACAAAATGTCACCCGAGAGTGATGCCAAGTACTTAATAAGGTCAAAAGCTTTTGAACCAAGATATTTTGTTACACAAAAATGTGGACTAATTACCGATTCGCGGCATTTGCAGAGCTGCCTTAGAACAAGACGATTTGGTTATAAAAAGCGTTTTCGAAAATAATCCAGGGGTCGAATCGTTACATCCGTGCACAGATCGGTAAACATACGAAAGAAAATTCCGTGATACGTCAATCGTATACGGTGATTGCCATTATGACATACCATAGCAAACGGATCGTAATTTGGTGTTAGTTCACAATAGCTTTTAAAATCCACATTGCTCTGGATCGTATTTTTAGGTCACAATAGATGTGGAACTGTCGAAACTGTTGCAAATTTTCAGTAAACTAAAAAAAGCTAATTAAATAACAAAATGGATCCGACTTTGTTTTTTTTATTTGAGCTCTAGTGAAAGTGATAGGAATGAAAAAATAGTGCGGAGGTAGCTAAGAGATCGTAGTAATAGCGTTGGTAAAAAAAAATTATGAAAGCCCATTAATAAAATTTTCTTTTATAGATGTATCGTTGAAAGAAGCATTGAAATCTTAAAAAGACGGTGGAAGATTTTAGGATATGGCAAAAGCTAACATTTAAGCGGCATAACATAACATCTGCATAAAATTTAAAATAAGTTATGACCCTCAAAATTGTGATTCTGATCACACACAAGAAATAGATACTGGGGCGGCGAAACCTCTAATCGCAATGCAAATAATTTTTTTAATGTAAACCGAAATACAAACACTTTGTTCATATAAATTAATTTTTTTTTAATGAGGTATTCCATTCTTGTTTTTGTTTTTTATTACTAAAAACTACAAAAAAATTTCATAAATTTGTCTATTACGATTGACATTTTTCAAAAACAAAATAACAGAGAATTTTAAATTTAGACAGAGAATGTTATTTAACATTTCGCTAAGCTGCAACACACTGATAAGAGAGATTAAATTCTGAAAGGTTCGAGCAAAATGTCTAGTAACAAGTGGAACATATATCTCTTTGTTTACATTTTTAGACATCCAGTTCGTACAGATTTGGCACTTCATATGAATTTCCCGTTACACTCGCATTAAGATAAAATTAAAGAAACATTATTGATTATAACGAATTGATTCTAAAAAAATTGAAGTTATTACATATTAAAGAATAAGGAAATTACTTTAATATTTGTTATTACATACTTTGTTTAATATCCTAATAGCTTAAAATATCACGCAGGTCACCGTTTGTCGGATCCGCTAGTGAAATTATAAAAAAATGGTAGTGACTGAACGCCCTATTAATATAATTTCGTAGTAATTATTTTATAATTTTGTGGACTTTTTTAAGATACCACAATTTTTTCAGTGACTGCAGCCGATTGATTTCTTGTTGAACATACTGGATGTGTGTACCAATTTGTGTACACTAAAAGAAACTACTGCTGGATACATCGCAATCACCATACGTTTGACAGTCATGTTGTCCGTAGATAAAAGTATTATTTTAAAATGAAAAAAATATTTTTCCACACCATTATCCTATAAAATACAAGTATATTACATTTATTTCCCGAATTAAAAAAGCGTTTACAATCTACATCAAGTATGACGCCTACGAAATTTGGATAGCACAATTTTGTTTTTGTAATAGTTATTCATATCTGTCATTGCCTTAACTGAAAACTGTTACTGTTAGACGGTATTTGTATACAGATGAAACGTAGCTCCATCATTTAACCCCAACTGAAAGAGCCAAATAGCTCCTTTTGATGACGAACATTGCAAATGTTTTAGGGATTACGATTTCCCGGAACCTGAAATCTCCGGTCCCTTAGAAGTTAAGGTACCGCTGCCCATCTGGAGGATGTCCTTATAAAAGTAAAGACTGACATCACCGCCATTTAAAAAGTACGATGGATGAAAGAGGGATTGAAACGAGTAGGTCCTTGTGGCGCTTACTACAGAGGCCATATAAAGGAGCACAACTTCAGTGTAAGATTCGTGGTTGGAAAGTGACACCGTCGCCTTGTTCTTGCATTTACCGCAATCCGTATTAAAGCGAACATATTGCTGATTTGCGGAAGAAAAGGACGATGTGACCAATTATGTCTTATATTAGCGCACCGATGGTGGCTTTAACGCCAGGGTGGGAAACAAGATATCTTTAGCACAACGGTCGGTAATTAAGGCTCCATGATGAAAAATCTCCAAATGGGTTGAGGCTAAATGACTCCAACGGAACCATAAACATTGTTATCTGTAGTAGTGCACTCTAGCATAAGAAAATTCACCAACAAACCTGGCTGTCACCGGATCGAAACGCCTCCATTCAAATCGATCATGTTGTGAAAGCATTGACTGGGACTACTATCTTGTTGCAGCGAAGTTACGAACCCGTCTCTGTGCTATAAAAACCGCACGACAATAAACGCAAGGAAGGTTCGACGACGTAAAGCTGCAATCAAAACCGCCGAACGATTTCCTACTCGACTTACACCTCTGCTTTCTGAGAGCACGCATCAGCAACTCTGTATAAGGGAACTGTGGTAAAGCGATTCAGGCGAGACGCTTTTGCAGACAAAAAAAGAGAGAGGCCGAGATGCGTGAATACGAGTTAGCCGAGAGAGATAATGCATGAAAATTTTACGAAAAGATGCGGCGACTAACAGAAGGTTTCAAGACCGGGACTTACTCTTGTAGAACCCCCCGAAGTGATATAGTGACTGGTGCCCAGAGCATACTGAAGTAATGGAGGTAACATTTCTCCAGCCTACTGAATGTCAGTGAAAGGCATGGTGAGCCCATTGCCGGGCCTTCAAGAAGTTCGAATAGCAAATACCCGTGTAAAGAACAAGAATGCGGGGAGGACCGATGAATTACAGGCAGAGCTATTCAAATGCGGCGGCGAAGAACTGATAATGAGCATGCATCTGCTTCTTTGTAGAATATGATCGGGCAAAAGCGGGATCGACGATTGGATGTTAACTGCGCTCTGCCCAATCCACAAAAAGAGAGACCCCACAATCTGCGCCAACTACTGTGGGATGCCTCATGCCCCAAATTCAAAGAAAAAAACGTCAAAAAAGGACCAACACACATCACTTGTTCATCAATTTCAAAGCTATTTTTGAAAGAACGAAAAGGAGCTGCCTTTATCCCGCTATGTCCGAATTTGGTATCCCCTTAAAACCAATACGGCTCCGGAAACTGACGTTGAGCAATACCGAAAACTCCATCAGGATTAATGTTTCAGACAAGGCGGCTGCCTATAGTGCGACTTCTTTAATCTACTGCTGGAGAAAATAATTCGAGCTGCAGAGCAGAATCGAGAGGACACAATCTTTTATAAGAGAGTACAGCTGCTGACTTACGATGATGATGTTGATATAATTAACATCAACAACCGCATCGGCAGTTCTACTTTTTTCAAATTGGGTAAGGAAACGAAGCCAATGCGTCTGGTAGATAAAATATCTCCTGTCGTGAAACAAACAGTCGTCGCAGATAATTTCGTCCATCTTGGAACCAGCAGGAACCCCAACAACAACGTCAGCCTCGAAATCTAACGCTGAATAACTCTTGCCAACAGGAGCTATTTCGGACTGAGTAGCAATTGAGTAAGTAAAGTCCTCTTTTGATGAACAAAGGTCAACTTCCACAAGTCACTCACCACCCCGTCCTGCTATATAGTGCAGAGGCATGGACGTTGACAATATCTGACGAATGAAACAAGATGTTCCACAAAAATGCTATATTTGAATAATAATTAATAGCAATCATATAGATGTAGAGTAGTAGTATTACCTATGTTTCAGCCACAGTAAAGCGTGGACGGATCCATATATATTTTATGTTTATTTATGCTTAATAACAAATCGAAGAAAAATAAAATCAATTATTTTAAAATTTAGAAATATTCCACAGGATTATTCTTAATAGCGTTAATAACTTTTACGCTTTTATTCATAAATACAATCTTACTGTACTGTAGTTATTAATTAATGTAGACCTTCGACACAGCAAAGCCTGTATCTAGGCGATGTTACAAATGTGGAATAATATCAGGCGGATGTTTCAAAATCGTGAATACGAGTATCAGTTACAAATATTATATGGGCTAGATTTCACCCGATCTTATCCATATTAGGTGCAAAGATATACTGTTATTAGAAAAATAAATAAATATTTAAATAATGCTTGTATAAAAGTGGGAGAAGTCCAAAAAAATACTTGATTTATAAACGTGCGCTGAGTTGTTTGTTGTTCGTGACGGCTTTAGTGACTGCAAGCGTATGCGTAAATTTGGACAAACTCACATTCGTTGCCATTGTGCAAATATTTTTCGGAAAAGAACTGACCAGGTAATCGAAAAGTTTTTCCTTAAACCATTTCTGTGGTTGTCACTCTTAAATCATCTCTCCATGAGGAATGAAAACCTATAAAAAAGTTCTCCCACTACTTCGACCCAATTGTTTGTGACGTAGCATTTTATGGCTGCTTTCAACGATATATGCCACCGCCAAAAAATCCCATTTGACGCTGGTTGATACGCGAGGGTACGCAAATGTTTGACACCTAAAAGCATGGAAAGTTCTCGGAATAGTGTAGTTTCAAATTGCCTACCTTGATCCGATGATACCCTACTCTTACTTGATAATAGTGGTCCGTTGTGGCGCCACACTTTAGCTCTTTGGCACGGAATATATTGCCTGGACGAAAAGGGGCAATCTCTTTGCAATTATTCTTTATTATACACGAGTTAACAACAGCTCGCCAGTCGTTTCTTCTTTTCGCTACGTGGCGCCAATTGGATATTCCGTGCGAAGCCAGGTCTATCCCTACTTGGTTCTTCCAACGGAGTGGAGGCCTTCCTCTTCCTCTGCTTCCCCCGGCGGGTACTGCGTCGAATACTTTCAGAGCTGGAGTGTTTTCGTCCATTCGGACAACTTGACCCAGCCATTCGCTGAACTATGTCAATGCCGTCGTATATCTCATACAGCTCATCGTTCCATCGAATGCGATATTCGCCGTGGCCAACGCGCAAAGAATCATACATCTTTCGCAGAACTTTTCAATCGAAAACTCGTAACGTCAACTCATCAAATTTTGTCATCGTCATGCCACTGCACCATATATTAGAACGGGAATAATGAATGACTTATAGAGTTTTATTTTTGTTCGTCGAGAGGACTATACTTCTCCATTGCCTGCACAGAGTTATTTTTCGTTGGATTTCGAGGTCGACATTGTTCTTGCTGCTAATGCTGGTTCCACGATAGACGAAGTTATCTACAACTTCAAAGTAATTAATATCAACAGTGACGTGAGAGCCAAGTCGCGAGTGCGACGACTGGTTGTTTGTTGACAGGAGATATTTTGTCTTGCCCTCGTTCACTACCAGACCCATTTGCTTTCTTATTCAGTCTGGAGTAAGCACAACTAACGCCGCGGATGTTTGAGTCAATGCTATAAATACGCCAGCAGCTGTACACTGTTATTGAAGATTGTACCTTCTCGATCAAATTCTGCAGCGTGAATTATTTTCTCCAGCAGCAGATTGAAGAAGTCGCACGATAGAGCGTCGCCTTCTCTGAAACCTCGTTTGGAGCTTTTGGTATTGTTCAACGTCAGTTTACACAACTATATTAGTTTTGCGGGGAGACATCGCGGCATAAGGGCAGCCCCGTTTCGTGCTGTCAAAAGCAGCTCTGAAATCGACGAACAGGTGGTTTGTGCCAATCCCCTTCTCATGAGTCTTTTCCAAATTTTGAAAGAAAGAAGCTGATGCATGCTCCTTATCAGTTCGCCGTCGTGCTTGTATAGCTCGGCCGCCGATCCATCGGGCCACGCCGCTTTGTTGTTATTCAGACGGATGATTGCTATTAGAACTTCTTCATGGTCGGACAATGGAACGTTGTCGATTGGGGAATCGGGTTCGCCTTCTCCTGGCGTTATGCTTTCACTGCCATTCAACAGGCTGGAGAAGTGTTCCCTGCATAATTTTAGTATACTCTTAGCTTCGTTTGCCAAATCATATCTGGTGGTTCTACAAGAGTTTGCTCCGGTCTTGAAACCTTCTGTTAGTTACCGCATCTTTTCGTAGAATTTTGGAGCATTACCTTTGTCGGCCAGCTTGTCAAGCTCTTCATACTTACGCATTTCCGCCTCTCTCTTTTCCTGTCTACAAATGCGTCTCGCTTCCCTTTTTAACTTTAGGTATCTATCTCATCCCGCACGTGCTGTGGTCGATTGTAACTTTGCGAGGTCGACAATCTGCTTTCTGTCCGCTGCAACACGGCACTCCTCATCGTACCAGCTGTGCTATTGCTTTTTTGCGTCTAAAACACCGGAGACGTGTCTTCCGTCTATCACAACATGATCGATCTGGGTGGAGGCTTTTCGAGCCGGACACGGCCAGGTAGCTTGGTGAGTTTTCTTATGCTATAATCAGATAACCATATTCCAGGCCTCAATGGTAATATTTCCTCGTAAAGGCCGAATTTACCGAGTCTTGTGAAAAAGATACTTTCCTTGCCCACCCCAGCATTAAAGTCGTAAAGCACTATTTTGACATCGTGGCGGGGCAGCTCTCACAGGTGCTGTCCAAGCATCTTTGGTCACGTCGACCTTCTCTTCCTGTAGTAAATGCCACAAGGACCTACTCGCCTCAGTTCTTGTCCCGTCCGTAGCATTTCTTGTACGGCGGTGATGTTAGCCTTCACTCTAACGAGGACATCAACCGGCTCGGCAGCGTCATCTTCCCAATTAAAATACCAGACATTCCAGGTGCTTGCCCTTAAATCGTTATCCTTAGTGCGTTGGCCATGGTCGTTATCGAAAAGGGGTCTCTCATCCGAGATTGTTAGTGCTTTTTTAATCGGTTCGTGTTTTACGTGGCGGGTCCCAAACCCAGTGCACAGCCCTGTAGAGGGGAGGTTTCACCTTCTCACTTTAGTTCGCCTTCAAACGGATGTTCTTTGGCTTGGTCTAGAACCGGAAGTAGTGAACTGCTTGAGCCATATGTACAAGAATCGTTTTTGGCCACTCCCAAGTGAATGGCAATCAGAAAACTCTCCTCACTTGGAAAATATGCCACACGAGTTTCTCTGCGATCAATTTTGTTGTTTTAGCGACGCCGGTGCGTGCCATGTTGTGTATGGATGCTGTTATACGAAACGAATGAGTTAAGTATGGTCGGAATTGGCTGGTGTTTACATCACAAAAGAAGTCTATAGTGGTGCCTGGAATCGTAGAAGGTTTACTTATTAGGCTAGGAATCTAGTAAAACTTTGAGCTCTGAGTCAGACTTTGGCTCTTCGCAAGTTTGGCAAAGTCGATAGTGCTTGGGGTATGTATGGCGTCTATACGTTACATTGTATCTGCTACCATGTTTTCTTTTCCGGGTATGTATTGAGTGTCTGTTTTATCAATCAAATGCCTTTTCAAGCTTTTGCTGAAATACATAGTGCTTTGGCTTGTGGTCAGTGAGAATGGAAAATTCTCTTCCTTCTAGCATTGAAAATTTTTGATAGCTTTGTATGCCGCTAATAGCTCACCATCGTAAGTACTGTATCTCGATTGTGTTTCGGTAAGGCGTACGGAATAAAAACCTAGTGGTTGCCTCGAGTCGTTGTCATGTTATTGTAATACAGCGCCTACAGCAGCTAAGGAAGTAAAGTTGCTTTACATACTAAGTCGTTTTTACATTGTTGAAATGCCTACTTTGTCTACCCAATCAACTAGCGATGTAACGTTTTTGTTGTTACCTTTCAAAAGGTTGAATAAAGTCATTTCTGCAGGGTAAGGCAAGAATCTGCGAAAAAAGTTTACCGTACAGAAAAATTTAGCAAATAACATGCTCTAGAAGGTATGCTTAAATTTTGAATTGCCTGTACTTCTTCTGGGGGTGAGACTCCACAGCTATTTATTTGGAATACAAAAAATTTAATTGCTGCTTACCTTGTATACACTTCGAAGGGTTGATAACGATTTTTTTTTTCGTAGTTTGACTGATAGGTTAAAATGCGAGAGAAAATCCGCTCCGATGTATATTGTAACACGTCGGCAATAATAAAATTTCAGGAATATTGGCGGTGTAGACCCATATTAAGAAACATGACTTTTCCCCCGTAAGTTTTTATGGTGGATCTGTTTGTTACGTAGAGATAGTGTATTTTGTCAGGCTGTCCGCTCTGTTGTTGCGTCACTGGAATTATGATGACTTAAGTTCCGATGTCGATAAGGAAACTCATTGTGGATTCTTTGTCTTGAAAAATGAAGCGGCGTTTTTTGTTGTTGAGCCTGTCGCCGACCGCCATTGACGGCTGACTAATTAGTGTACCTTCTTTGCGCAGGGACATCGACATTTTTTGGGATCGTCACCAAATTTGTAGTGGTAACTGCACAAACGGACAGAGGACTGTTTCTGCTTCGACTTTTAGACCTACGATTTATATTTGCTTTTATTGAAGCTATCTCTATTGTAGTTTCGGTTAATTGTTGCTCGATGCTGGATTGATTGTGTGTATGTGCGTGGAGTTTCGACCACGTGTACATAAGAGGTGTTGCTATCTTAACTTATTTCGACTGCGCTTCTTCTTCAGTAATTTCTCCCTTTGTAGGGATCACCAATATGTGGAATGTCCGCAAAAATACTTGTTTTATTATTTTGTATTGAATTTGTCATTGATTACGGATATCGTTATTTAATTCCACTTCTAAGTTGGTGGAATTTCTTCGGTGTTCCTTCAGCATCCATGTTTTCTTTCTTCTCAATGCAAGTAATTCGATAGGCGTGCTCCCGCTTATTACCGATTTAGTTTTGCTTTCGGACTTCGTCAGATTAATGTAATACAATAAATTTGGTTGATATTGGTCACGAAGTTGCTGAGGTATGAGATCTAAAAAGTGAGCGATTCCACGCCTATTGCCCATTTTTATACTCGTTTCACTGAAGTTCTTTGTAATATCGAGAGTGTAAAATTTATTTTAGTTAACTGTTATACTATATATGGAGTAGACGTATTGAGAGAGGAGTTCGTATTGCAAATAGGCGCAATCACACCATTTCCACACCCACAAAATACCGTTACACGAAAATATATAAAAACTATAACTCCAAAACGCAGTCATTTCATACAAGGTATCGCAGTGGAAATAGAAAAAAAACAAGTAAGTAAGGGCTAAGTTCGGGTGTCACCGAACATTTTATACTCTCGCATGGTAAAGTGATAATCGAGATTTCATAATACGTCATTTACATATTTTTCAATTACCGTATTTTTGTTAAGTTTTATTCCGCTATCATCATTGGTACCTAATGTTTATACTCGCATTATACAGAGAAGGCATCAGATGGAATTCAAAATAGCTTTATATTGGAAGAAGGCGTGGTTGTGAACCGATTTCACCCATATTTCGTACATGTCATCAGGGTGTTAAGAAAATATTATATACCGAATTTCATTGAAATCGGTCTTGTAGCTCCTGAGATATGGTTCTTGGTCCATAAGTGGGCGGCGCCACGCCCATTTTCAATTTTTAAAAAAAAGCCTGGGTGCAGCTTCCTTCTGCCACTTCTTCCGTAAAATTTAGTGTTTCTGACGTTTTTTATTAGTCGGTTAACGCACTTTTAGTGATTTTGAACATAACCTTTGTATGGGAGGTGGGCGTAGTTATTATCCGATTTCTTCCATTTTTGAACTGTATATGGAGCTACCTGAAGAAAACAACTCTGTAGACTTTGGTTGACATAGCTATAGTAGTTTCCGAGATATGTACAAAAAACTTAGTAGGGGGCGGGGCCACTCCCACTTTTCCAAAACAATTGCGTCCAAATATGCCCCTCCCTAATGCGATCCTTTGTGCTAAATTTCACTTTAATATCTTTATTTATGGCTTAGTTATGACACTTTATAGGTTTTCGGTTTTCGCCATTTTGTGGGCGTGGCAGTGGGCCGATTTTGCCCATCTTCGAACTTAACCTTCTAATGGAGCCAAGGAATACGTGTACCAAGTTTCATCATGATATCTCAATTTTTACTCAAGTTACAGCTTGCACGGACGGACGGACGGGCAGACGGACGGACGGACAGACAGACATCCGGATTTCGACTCTACTCGTCGCCCTGATCACTTTGGTATATATAACCCTATATCTGACTCTTTTAGTTTTAGGACTTACAAACAACCGTTATGTGAACAAAACTATAATACTCTCGTTAGCAACATTGTTGCGAGAGTATAAAAACGATAAGCAAGTAGCGCTTCTGAAGTATACCATTTAACATTCAACAGTAGTCGAAATAGACCCATAGCCTTTCAAGTCCCAAAACACTAAATATGTGGACAAGAGTGCTATAGCTGATTTTATGCCGAAAATATAAGCAAAAGCCTGAGGTATATTATTAAAATTTAGAAATAATATTTTCGTAGCAGTGTGTCTTTGAGTCGTGTTGCATTTATACAGTACTAGCTGACCCCGCAGTCGTTGTCCTGCGTGAAATTATGTGTTTAGAAATGAAAAAGTTGAATTGATAAACAACATTTTTTGGTTTCTGTTCCGGTGTATAGAAAAGATGGTTTTCCAACTCGTGAGCAGGCCACGTATATCGGGCCGAGTGAGAAATATAGCATTTCCAAATGTATACCATACACTATGCGACTATCCTTGTGTCTCAAATGCAATTTGCACTGGAAACCGAATACGTTTAAACTGAAATGGCAAATCGTTAGAACTCAGAGGAATTCGTAGAATCAAGCATTCTGCCCCTTTGTATTCGATAGCTGCGTCACAATCAGTCAGGTTCCATTACACAGTTTCGGCGCCTGAAGATTGTGGAACATAATAACGACAGATCCAACTTTGAGACGCAAATGATGCGGTGGCATACCAAGCCTATTCAAAGAATTTAGAAATTCCACGATCGATCAATTTGTATGAGCGCAAGTCTCCCGGAATTTGACTTTGAATCTTCCAGTTTAAGTCAACAACATCGGTATTTGTGGCAGCTAACATTGCGCGTGCACTTAAGGAATTGTAGTTACGATAATTTGTCCGCGATCCATAATTTCATTCGTATGTCATCGCATCCTGGGAATACTCGGTCATGTGCCATGGGCTGTCAATATACATACTTATGTTGATGCCAAAACGAACGCGACCTCTTCGTGGCATCGTAACAAATTTCAATCTGTAATTGAGCACTTTGTGTGAAACACACATAACGTTTTCATGGAATAAATTTCAATCATTTTTTTTTTTTTTGAATAACCGGAATAAAGAAAGAAAACGACAAATTTGACAATTGAAAAACAAGAGGAAAATAGTTGAAAAAAAAATTTTGTATGAAAAAAAGTCATTTTTTTGGAATTGTCCAACTTTCCGACTTTTCCTCACGAAGAGCATACGGTTTTTTTATTTTTAAACTTTCCTCGATCCACAGCGAACAATCTCTGAAAATTTCATCAAGATTGGTTCAGCTGTTCTCGAGCATTAGCGTTACTAACAGCATTCATTCGTTTGTGTGGGAAAAAGAAAAGGGCTCTTTTTAGGGGGTTTTCCGGCAGTTATTCGAATTTTTTTCGCCATAAAAACCATCCTTGAGCCTCAACGAACATTTAAAAAAAGAATTGGCAAAATTGGTCCAGGCGTTTTTGAGTTATGCGCCATCATTTAAAATCATGTTCGTTTTTATTTCCTTTTTAAAAACGTATTTGAAAATTTATTTTCTTCATAATTTTTTTTCGGAAAATTTTCAAGAATTTTCTTAAGTATTCTCTTTGCTTTGGCGGAGACCTGTCCGAATTGGTGGTAATCACAGAAATCGGTCCAGGCGTTCTCCAGTTATAAGCGTAGTAACTAACGTCACTTTCTTTTATATATATAGATATACTTATCAGTTGTTTCTTTTCATTGGGTGTGTTTTTTTACCAGTCAATATATGAAATATTTAACAAAATTTAAGGAATGTAAAGTATGAGATGTGTTATAGTTTGATGCAGAGTATGTGAAACTGCTACTAGCTACCATGTACTACATATAATAATATTTTTTATTCTAGCCCACGTTATGCCACATATGTAAATATAACGGTATGTGCTAGTTTCATTAAATGACGAGGAAACTTGTAGACTAAAATGCTTTAGTAATAGCCCAATACATCGGATATAATAATTGCCGACTTTCTGGCTGAATTTAAGCCAACATAATGTGTTTTATTGCTGAATACGAATGAAATTGGTCTAGACCGAGGTCTAAGACCCTTATGTCTAGTATACGTTTTTCCGTTTTAATAGTTGATTTTTTCCACATATACCCGAATTTTAAATTTAGTCTCTTTCGTTCAGTTTGTATCACATATAGATACATCACATCAGTTAAGCTGAATAGATTCCAATATTTCGGTTATGTAGAAAATATACAAAAGTGTGTATAACATAAGTTAATAAGAATCTAATCGATTAATTAATTTTGAATTCTTTCGCAACTATTGCTACAGAGTATAATAGTTTTGTTCTCCTAATGATTAGATATAGGGTTATCTATCTTTATATATAAAAATTACGTGTCACGTTGTTTATCTGCGATGAACTCCTAAACTACTGAACCGATTTTAGCAAAATTTAGCACACTGTGAAGAAACTTAGAAGATAAGATAGTTAAAACAATTCAAAAATAAAAAATATAGTGAAAGCTGTATTAAGTGGGCGCTCTATTAAGAGGACAACTCTAATAACTGGACAGAGAGGCGGGTTCGTCAGTGTCTGTTTATGGGAGATCTACTGTATATATTTATAAACATACGCATGTATTCTGTAGAACTGTAGAACTGTAGAACTTCCACAACTCCAACTTCTATAACTCGAAGTTCTCCATAACTCGAACTCTTGAATTAGCAATAGATATCAAATTACATGCAAATTTCCTGCCATAACTCAAAGTTTTTTCGTGGATTATGGAGATTCGAGTTAGTTTATTTCAACAGTAAATATAATTTTCAGTAAAATGCAAATCTTAAGGGCCATAATCTCAACGTTTGGTTAGCAGTCATTTGCCAGTTACTTACCTTAACCAAGGTTCTTTCTTTCGGTAATGAATCTTTTTTTTTTTACTAGAACTGGCAGATGCTGTTAACCTAACTGAGTAAACAGCCTTAAATTCGTTATTGTTTCCATTGACATTTATTTGTATGAGCATATTCAAAATTAAACCTCAAGTACAATCCCCTGGATTCTTATACCGACAAAAACGTTTTCGCCTTTATTCGTAAATGAAATTTTCACAATATTTTATTATATGAATAGTATCGGGTGATTTTTTAAGAGCTTGATAACTTTTTTTAAAAAAAAAACGCATAAAATTTGCAAAATCTCATCGGTTCTTTATTTGAAACGTTAGATTGGTTCATGACATTTACTTTTTGAAGATAATTTCATTTAAATGTTGACCGCGGCTGCGTCTTAGGTGGTCCATTCGGAAAGTCCAATTTTGGGCAACTTTTTCGAGCATTTCGGCCGGAATAGCCCGAATTTCTTCGGAAATGTTGTCTTCCAAAGCTGGAATAGTTGCTGGCTTATTTCTGTAGACTTTAGACTTGACGTAGCCCCACAAAAAATAGTCTAAAGGCGTTAAATCGCATGATCTTGGTGGCCTATTTAATAGATGTAAAGTTTGCACAAAATCGGATTAGCGGTTCTTCTTTTATCACATTTTTTGTAACAAATAAATTCAATAAATTTTTGTGTCAAATTGAAAATTTTTTTTAAATGGGGATTGTGCTGTCAAATTGCCAGCTAATTACTGCTTTGTGCATTCCTACAAATGGCGTTATTTTTTAAATTGTCAAACAGCGGTATATTTAGAAAAGTAGAAGTGAAATATATGTATGTATGCATATGGGTTTGTTTATTCCCTGCCAGTCACGGCTAACCACTTTTCCAAATATTTCAATTCAACTACACATTTTTTCTCTACGCACTAACACCAACGCACATGTTCGGATTAGTTTTTTGTTAACCTAGATGCGATGAAAAAAAGGTTTTTTAATTTCTTGATTTCTTTGAATGCGAATGAAAAAACATAATTGTCAATAGTGCCAAAAGAAAATCCCAAAAAGGGTAATAAAAAAACAATTGAAAGACGTATGTCATCCGTGCTCGTACAACAAAAAAGTAAGTGAATGAATTTTGTGTGATTTTTTAACAATATTTTGCAAATAATTACTTCATTTATTTTTATAGCATTGGAAATCAGAATGAATTGGAAACAGCACCAGCAGCAACATCATCAGAAGCAGCAAATAAAAATTGTTAAGTAAGTATGTGAAAATATAGTAAGTGTGTGTTGTTTGAAATTGGACTGCGCAGTCTAATATAATAAGCAAAAATAAATACATACATATGTATGTATTTTATGCGTTTAAGGCGACCTGCATAATCCAATATAATATGTGAAAACAAATGTTTGTTTTATAATATATTTTAAATTATCAGATAATATTAATATTTATTTCAGATATTATTATCATTTTAATAAAGAAAAATAAAAAAAATTTAATTTGAAATGTTTGTTGAGAATTCTAAAAATATTTTAAATTAGGAATGAGAAAATGCAACCCTGCATCAGCTGTCGATTGGGGATATTAGAGCAGGTCAGATATAATTTTTTATATGACACTGCTGAATGAGCGCAACAGAGATGTATGATCACATGTATACGTACGTGTGAGGGGAAAAGTGGTTACAATCTTCACGCGGCCTATGGCAAGATCACCATTTCTTTGAGGGTTTGAAAACCTACTGTTTCACTTGTTTTTTCACCGCTTTTGACAGGCAGGATTTGAGCAAACATATTATGTGCATACAGGTGTTTTATTTTTTTGTTATAGATGCTATTTGTTTTAATTTGATTTATTCTTTATTATATGAAGGGACGTCACGAACCAGACGAGCAAATATACTTAGGTTGGCGAACGCGTATTGCAAATGATGTAACATTACTAAGACGACCACAGACTGGAGATGAACGTGCCCAAGCTAATACATACATCGCATCGTGAAGGTAATGCACGAAATAGATCTGCTGATCCTGTGCCTGTACTAAATCTTGCAATCACGAATGCGTCGTACTATTTTGGCCGAATGCTTACTGTTTTTAATTACGACAATTGGATTGATGGATTGGATTGTATGTATGGATACATTGGAATGACATACACTACTTATCCACATTCTGATCCGACTAACTTTCAAGGTGTAATGCCCGGATGTGTTGTGCTAATGGCAAAAATATTGCCAGCATTAAAAAACTTCACCCCAACCATTGTATTCATTAATTTTTGGGACATCTCATGCGTCGAAGCTTTATTTGAGTCATATACAACAATATATCGGGTGATTTTTTAAGAGCTTGATAACTTTTTAAAAAAAAAAAACGCATAAAATTTGCAAAATCTCATCGGTTCTTTATTTGAAACGTTAGATTGGTTCATGACATTTACTTTTTGAAGATAATTTCATTTAAATGTTGACTCATGTGGTTTCAACAAGATGGCGCTACATGCCACACAGCTCGCGATTCTATGGCCATTTTGAGGGAAAACTTCGGAGAACAATTCATCTCAAGAAATGGACCCGTAAGTTGGCCACCAAGATCATGCGATTTAACGCCTTTAGACTATTTTTTGTGGGGCTACGTCAAGTCTAAAGTCTACAGAAATAAGCCAGCAACTATTCCAGCTTTGGAAGACAACATTTCCGAAGAAATTCGGGCTATTCCGGCCGAAATGCTCGAAAAAGTTGCCCAAAATTGGACTTTCCGAATGGACCACCTAAGACGCAGCCGCGGTCAACATTTAAATGAAATTATCTTCAAAAAGTAAATGTCATGAACCAATCTAACGTTTCAAATAAAGAACCGATGAGATTTTGCAAATTTTATGCGTTTTTTTTTTTTTAAAAAGTTATCAAGCTCTTAAAAAATCACCCGATATTTCTACATTTCAAATGACATTTTTTGGTGCTATAATTTTTGTAGTATACTCTTATAACCGTTTGCTGTTGGCAGTGAAAAAGTTGTTGCGAAATTTGATTGAAGCTATGATCTTAACTACTAAATCAAAAGGATAAATTTTTGATACCGAGTATTCCTATGATTCCAACTGATATGCCATTTAAATTCAAATGATTACAATTAAGTTTTAAAAAACACAGCAATCAATAATATATTTTTTTTGTTTGAATGAAGGAATTTATGTTAAAATAATTTTTTTTTTATTATTTCACTTAAATACTAGCGGTCCGGTAGTATAGATATACATAAATGATCAGGATGATGAGAAAAGTTGAAATCCGAGCGACTGTCTGTCTGGCCATTCGTTCGTCTGTGCGAGCTGTAACTTGAGTAAAAATTAAGAAATCGTAGTGAGATTTGGTATTCTTGTTCCTTGCCGAAAAATGGAACATGAGCTTGTGCCATTTTTTTAACATTCTTATGTCACAGTATGAAAATGGACGAAGTCGGACTACAACAACGCCTTCTTCCCATAAAAACAACTTCAAGTTTCTTTTGATTCTTACACTTTACGATATACAAATCAAGAAGTTATATTAATTGAACTTCGAATATAATTCGTGATTGAATTCGAGGAACCTGAAACTCTGGGAGCATTTTATTAATCTGTGGCACTTTAGTTGTGTGTTCTCCCAAATGATAATTATAATGATTTTCGTTACTCTAACAAGCTTTATGGTGAACATATCGATCAGTGAGTATTATCTATACATAAAATTGCTTCAAAATATATTCTCAAGTATACCTTAGCAATGTCAAAATCAATGCGATCAGTCTGTCCCTTTCTCTACCCCGAGGTAAGAAATAAAAAGATTTTCGTCCTTCCATCTGTATTTAAACCGTTCGGGTTGGTCAAAATGCGGTGAGTTAGAGTAGAATGGGTCTACACCTTGAACTAGACCTAGTATCACTAATATAAGGAATTACGATCCTCTAGTTGACGTTTTTGATATCACCTCAATACTACATATTAAATTTAGTCATCAATCAATCAAGTTAATATGACATAACTTATACATAATACACGAATTACAGATAAAATCGAGATGGATATTGTACTTGTAGAATCGAATATTTCAGACTCAGCGATGAATTTATGTGTAGTAGCGCCATGCAAAACAACGAGGCCATCGTAAATTCATGTAACACTTTCCTGTGTAATTTAAATTCTTATTTAATTTGACTAAGAGAAGCTTAAATGTATATACATTACGGTGTGTCATTCTAAGTCAACCTTTTTTTTTCAACTGAAAAACAGGCTGAAAACTTTTGAAAATGTGAAAAAGAAAGTCACTCAAAAGATGAGCTCTTAATATTATTATTAAGAGGTGCCTGTTTCAAATTTTCCGTTTTCCATATAAATAACATGGAAAAATAATCACTTTTTTTGTGGTGGTTATTGTGCGGAGGTTATTATATGTGCACGCGATGGCTGCCAGTAGGGATGGTAAACTCGATTCCAATTCTACTCGAGAATCGAGTTTTCTCGTAAAATAATCGATTTTTCGAATGTCAAGAATCGATTTTTAATCGACTTCGACTACTGAAGATCGATTCCGAAAAATCAAGTAGAATCGGAATCGAGTTTACCATCCCTACTGCCAGCCATCGCGTGCACATATAATAACCTCCGTATAATAACCACCACAAAAAAAAATTATTTTTATTCCATGTTATTTATGTGGAAAACAGAAAATTTGAAACAGGCACCTCTTAATATTAATACTAAGAGCTCATCTTTTGAGTGACTTTCTTTTTCACATTTTCGAAAGTTTTTAGCCTGTTTTTCAGTTGAAAAAAAGGTTGACTCAGAATGACACACCCTAATATATATTTTTGCAGGCTTTATGTCTTTAGCTTGTTTAGCGCTGAATATGCAGGAAATTGAATAGACCTTGGTCTAAATCTCATACCCCAATATACTGATTTCCGAATCCTCATATTCCCCATATTATACAAAATTGAGTCCCTATTATTGATTTTATACAGTTTATAACTAACTTGCTTAAATTAATGTTTTGCCAATACCGGAAGATATGCTTCTGGCTTTCATCTTTGGAAAATATGAGAATATAAATTGTCCGGTTACATCCGGATTTTTCCTCATGTTTAGCTTATAGCATTTTCCCTATAGGCTTGTTCAAAATGTGGTATGGTGTTGGTATTGTTTTTTCAACAACATAATAATTTCGAATCTAACTTCGAAAAATTTAGAAATAACTTTTTTATTCAGGCATCAAGCTTTCGAAAAAATTGGTTTGGTCTAATATCTCTACAAGTTGGTTTGGTACTAACTTTATATTTGAAATTACTTGTTAAGCTTCTTTACTTTCAGGAAGATTGTGAAAGGTGTATCTTGTTTTGTTTACTGGAGGATATTTCCTGTAATGCAAAATTATGAGATGGGAATTGATTGATAAATAGACTCATATCTGAGCTAATCGTGGTTGTTTAATTCTCTTTTTCGTTGTTCATTCTATTATTTATCGAGTAAGATGATGAAGAGTTGTAAACTGGTGGAATTTATGTGAAGAACACTTACTGCATTATTATTTTTTTCTTGATAGTCAATACAACTCTTTATAAATTTTTAAACAACACCAAGTAAGCTGTTTCTAGATTACAAGGAATGCTGCAACGAATGCAACATAAGAAGGAAAAGCAAAAACATAATCAACTGTCAGACAGGAGGACTCCGACTATAATTTTAAAGCACATTTACCAGCTTGTTCAATAAGTTTTGTCGTCTGATAAGAAAATCTCAATTTTATGATTCAAAATATACTTTATTATTCAGTATACTCTCCCTGAACATTAGTACACTTGCTCCAATGATCCTCCAATGTGTGGATCCCATCCCTGAAGTGAGAATCCGGAAGGTCTGCAAAATACTCTTCAACAGTTGTATTGACCTCTTCATTTGATGATAAACGCTTGCCACGCATAAATTTTTTGAGTTCTAGAAACAAATGAAAGTCGCTGGGGGCCAAATCTGGTGATTCAGGTGGATGCTCCAACAATTCGAACTTTAATTCATGAATTTTTGCCATAGTCAAAATGCTCTTGTGACAAGGTGCAATGTTCTGAGGAAAACAGATTTTCTTCTTCTGCAAACCGGGTCTTTTTCCACGAATTTTTTCCTCCAAAAGGTTGCAATAATATTCCGAATTAATTATTTTAACAGTTTGCATGTAATCCACAAACAAAATTCCTATCGCATCCCAAAACACTGATGCCATAACCTTCTTGGCCGATTTCCAGACACGAGCTCGTTTCGAAGCCGAACAACCAGGTTCACACCACTCTTTAGCATCTTGTTTTGATTCAGGATCATGGTAAGAGACCCAAGTCTCATCTTTTTATGGTGACGAATCGACGCACAAAATCCACTTTATCCTTTTTAGAACGCTCCCAATGTTGCTGAGAAAGTCGCATTCGAATGTGTTTTTGTTCCATTGTTACCGAATGCGACACCCATTGTGCACACTGTTTCCTAAAGCCAAAACTTTCACTCAAAATATGGCTCACACTGCTTAATGAGCTGTGCAGAGCCTCTACTAAATCTCTTAGTCAATCGACGATATTCCAAAACCATATCCTGTATTTTGGCTATGATTTCTGGTGTTGATGCGCTTTTCGGACGTCCTTCACGTGGATCGTCTTCAAGGTTGGTATGACCAAGTTTAAATTCAGCATACACCTTCCAAAAATAAGAATTTTATCACTGCACGATATTCAATTTTTTCCAGACAGTTTGACAGATTGAAATGAAAATTCAGATACGTTCATATGAAGAGTGTACCAACAAAACAAAAAAATTTGGGCTAGTAGCAACGCCCTCTCTTATCGAATGACAAAACTTATTGAACAACCTGGTATTCTTCTTTAATTGGCGTAGACACCGCGATTATAGCCGAGTTAACAACAGCTGGCCAGTCGTTTCTTCTTTTCGCTACGTGGCGCCAATTGGATATTCCAAGCGAATCCAGGTCCTTCTCCACTTGGTCCTTCCAACGGAGTGGGGTCTTCCTCTTCCTCTGCTTCCTCAGGCGGGTACAGCGTCGAATACTTTCAGAGCTGGAGCGTTTTCGTACAATCGGGCAACATGACCTACACAGCGTTGCCGCTGTCTTATAATTCGCTGAACTATGTCAATGTCGTCGGATATCTCGTACAGCTCATCGTTCCATCGAATACGATATTCGCCGTGGCCAATGCGCCAAGGACCATAAATCTGTTGCAGAACTTTTCTCTCGAAAACTCGCAACGTCAACTCATCAGTTGTTGTCATCGTCCAAGCATCTGCACCATATAGCAGGACGGGAATTATGAATGTCAACAGTGACGTGAGTGCCAAGTCTCGAGTGCGACAACTGTTTGTCTGATGACAGGAGATATTTTGTCTTGCCCTCGTTCACTGCCAGACCCATTTGCTTTGCTTCCTTGTCCAGTCTGGAGAAAGCAGAACTAACGGCGCGGGTGTTGAGGCCGATGATATCAACATCATTGGCATACGACAGCAGCTGTACACTCTTATAAAAGATTGTACCTGCTCGATTAAGTTCTGCAGCTCGAATAGTCGCCTTGTCTGAAACATCGTTTGGTATTGAACGGCTCGGAGAGGTCCTTCCCGATCCTGATGTAGCTTTTGGTGTTGCTCAACGTCAGTTTACACAGACGTATTAGTTTTGCGGGGATACCAAATTCAGACATCGAAAGCAGCTTTGAAATCGATTTTGAATCGAATCAAGATTTGGCGCATAATGAAAATCTGGTCGGTTGTTGATTTTCCAGGTCTAAAGCCGCACTGATAAGGTCCAATCAGATTGTTGACGGTGGGCTTTAATCTTTCACACAATACGCTCGATAGAACCTTATATGCGATGTTGAGGAGCTTATCCTATTGTAGTTGGGGCTGAATGTGGGGTCTCCCTTTTTGTGGATTGGGCAGAGCACGCTTAAATACCAATCGTTGGGCATGCTTTCGTCCGACCATATTTTACAAAGAAGCTGATGCATGCTCCTTATCAGTTCTTTGCCGCCGTGTTTGAACAGCTCGGCCGGCAATACATCGGCCCCCTCCGCTTTGTTGTTCTTCAGGCGGGTAATTGCTATTCGAACTTCTTCATGGTCGGGCAATGGAACGTCGGCTCCATCGTCGTCGATTGGGGAATCGGGTTCGCCTTCCCTGGCGTTGTCCATTCGCTGCTATTTAGCAGGCTGGAGAAGTGTTCCCTCCATAATTTAAGTATGCTCTGGGCATCGGTGACTAGATCACCTTTGGGGGTTCTACAAGAGTATACTCCGGTCTTGAAACCTTCTGTTACCCGCCGCATTTTTTCGTAGAATTTTCGATTATTACTACTGTCGGCCAGCTTATCAAGCTCTTCATACTCACGCATTTCGGCCTCTTTCTTTTTCTGTCTGCAAATGCGTCTCGCTTCCCTCTTCAACTCTCGGTATCTATCCCATCCCGCACGTGTTGTGGTCGATCGTAACGTTGCGAGGTAGGCAGCCTGTTTTCTCTCCACTGCAGCGCGGCACTCCTCGTCGTACCAGTTGTTCTTTTGCACTTGCCGAAAACCAATGGTTTCGGATGCAGCTGTACGTAAGGAGTTTGAAATGCCGTCCCACACTTCTCTTATACCGAGTTGTTGATGAGTGCTCTCAGAGAGCAGGAGTGCAAGCCGAGTAGAAAATCGTTCGGCAGTCTGTTGTGATTGCAGCTTTTCGACGTCGAACCTTCCTCGTGTTTGTTGACGTGCGTTTTTTGCTGCACAGAGGCGGGTGCGAATCTTGGCTGCAACAAGATAGTGGTCCGAGTCGATGTTAGGACCTCGGAGCGCACGCACATCTAAAACACTGGAGACGTGTCTTCCGTCTATCACAATATGATGGATCTGGTTGGTAGTTTTTCGATCCGGAGACAGCCAGGTAGCTTGATGAATCTTCTTATGCTGGAATCTAGTACTACAGATAACCATATTTCGGGCCCCGGCGAAGTCAATCAGCCTCAACCCATTTAGGGATGTTTCGTCGTGGAGGCTGAATTTACCGACCGCCAAATACCTTCTTTCCCCACCCTCACGTTAAAGTCGCCAAGCACGATTTTGATATCGTGGAGGGGGCAGCTCTGATAGGTGCGCTCCAAGCGCTCATGTGATAGTACTCGGCGACGGAGTGTCTCCCCCACCACGGATCCCGCAACCAACTTGCGCTGCTTTATATGGCCACTGTAGTAAACGCCACAAGGACCTACTCGTCTCAGTCCTTGTCTCTTCCATCCTTCGCTCTAACAAGAACATCAACCAGCAAATCATAATCCTTTTTTCGTTTGCTGTGGTCGTCATCAAAAGGGGGGTCTCTCATCCGAGGCAGTTGGTAACTTTTATGAGGGGCGTTTTTTACGTGCCGGGTCCTAAACCCAGCGCACAAACTTGTGTAGGGGATATTTCGCCTTCTCAGTTTTGCTCGCCTTCGAACGAATGCGACCCACAGGATACTTGGACTAAAACCGGAAGTCTTGAGCTGCTTGAGCCGTATGTAAAATAATCGTTTCTGGCCACTCTCAAGTGAATGGCGATCAGAGAACTTTCCTCACTTGCGTGAACGAACGTGAACTCCACGTCAGTTTACTCATCCGTGTTAGTTTTTCGAGAGTACGAAACTCAGACATAGCTGCATAAAGGCAGCTCCTTTTCGTTCTGTATAGATCCTCTTTACACGTTCTTTTTCAGGACTTGGCGCATGGTGGCTATCAGGTCAGTTGTTTATTTTCCAGGCCTGAAGCCACATTGGTGAAGTCCAATCAGTCTTTTACAAACTTTGCTCGAAAAGGGCGTATATGCGACCCCACCGATTTGTTGTTCCTCAGACGGGTGATTGTTATTCGATCTTTTTCATGGTCATGGCTTTACCCTTTCCAGATGTTTCGTTTTCATGTCACTCAGTGGATGGAGAATGGAGGGAACACTTTAATTTCACTATGGTCTGGGCATCAGTCGCTTGTTCACTTCACTGGGGGTTCAACAAGAGTATACTCTGGTCGTGAAACTTTCCTTTAGTTGTCGCATCTTTCCGAAGAATTTCCAAGCATTACTTCTGTCAACCTCGTCAAGCTCTCCCTTCCCTCTTCAACTCTAGGTATATATCGCATCGCGCACGTGTTATGGTCGGTTGTAACGTTGCGAGGTAAGCAGTCTGTTTTCTCTCCAATGGGACATGGCTCTTCTCATCGCACCTGCTGTTTTGCCTACCAAGGGTTTCGTTTTCAGCTGTACGTAAGTAGCTGGAAATTCAGTCCAACTAATCTCGAGTTGTTGCTGTGTGCTCTCAAAGAGCAGGACTGTGAGTCGAGCAGAAAACACGGTGGGGGGAACTTCTATCTCCGATGGCGAAATGGTTCAAATAATAGTAATGGATGCATCCCAAATGGGAACGCACATTATTCCTACGAGCTAGGAAGGGTACCTCATAATTCACTTAGTATAGGGATATGGATGAAAAAACTCTCGGTTTACGCTTATCACCTACTGTGAGAACTGTGAGGATACCCGCACCAACTTCACTCTAAGCTCTTGTTCCGAAGAGCACCTTCACCTGCACTGATAGCTGAGTGAAAAGCGGACGGTAATTGAATAGTTGATCGCGAATAGTCCTCTCGGATGCCTAGGTGAGGGTGGAGGAGGTAATAAACGGCATCAATCTTACTGCGTAATTTGAACCCATCCACCAGCTCTTGTTGATGTCGAAGAGATAAGGTGCCTAACGCACTTTAGGAGTGATCGTGTTTAACTCTTGAGAAACCACTAAGTGCTACAGAGTTATAATATTTGCGGACCAGGCTTCCTTGTACTTATTAATGAGTAGGGTTGCTAAAATTAGCGACCCCTTTGAAGCCATCAATCTGAAGCTTTCCCGTTAAGGATATCCAAAAGATACTTCCTGCTTGCAGTTGGTTGCACCCCTAGAGGAGCCTGGTAAAAACTCCTCCGGTATATAAAGCTGCACAGCAGGTTAGTTCCTGGTAAAGACGGCAGCAAATTGAGAAGGAGAAGCCAAATTAAGGAAGCAGACCCACCCCAGGGGCTACCTCCGGAAAGTCAATACAGACTCTATCGAAGGCTACCAACAAAATTGCCTTTGGTTTACGCCAGCCTAGGACGTATGTATGCATTGCAAGGCGACAAACCTGCAGACAAATCTAAGCTATGAAGATGAGACGGAAGAGATCGCCGACCACAGTCAGCTGCTAAAAGAAGTCGTCATCTAAGAATAGATGACCAAACACATAAAATGCGTATAGATAAATCTCCAGAGCTCGATAAGTACTATATATAGTCTGATAACCTTCTTAAATCAAGGTAGCCTAACGCGGTTCAGTGATACATACGAAGAAGCTATGTAAGCAGAGGAACTCCTCAAGGACGTGATCTTTCCCGCTTCTATGGGAAGAGACACTATATACTATTCCAATTCCATGGAGGAGAAGTGAAAGCAGTAGCTAATGCAGATTATATAGTGTTAATGGGCTGTTTCCTGGTTCTATCAGTGAGGTTGGGCGTTCACTATTAGGACGGAACTGATACCATTCACAAGTAAAACCGAACTACCTCAATTTTAACTTTCCTGAGTCGGTGAAACTACAATTTCTCTGTTCCACTCAGCAAAATATTTAAGAAACACTCCAATGTAGTCACTCGGATGTATACGACAATCATTAGACTAAGCCGTACATATGGTTTGGTGGCCAGCATTAAAGAAACCATATAACATCCGAAACTTTTATGGAATTCACATCGCAGTCTGAGCAGCGGTTACCGGTGTGTTTAAGTCATATCCGAATGATACGCTAAATATGCTCCTGCACCAACTGCACATAGACATTTTTATAAGAAAAGTGGAAAAACTTTCTGCTATAAGAATTAAGGAGATTTGTTGTTGGATTAGGAAGAGTTATAGACATAGCGAAATACTGAACCACCACAAAACTAATGCAAATAAATCAGACTAAATCCTCCCAAGGAAAGACTTTAACAGGGACTTCCAAGTGCGAATACTCTCTAGACGATAATAGAGAAGAAAGTAGTGGAGGACATTACTGACTCAATATTTACCGACGGGTCCAAAATGGGCTGCGGTGTAGAGCAGGGATATTCTCCGAAAAGCTTTCGATTTTTCTTTCCTTCCGTATTCTAAACTCAGCTAGCCTCTTCAAAGCAGATAGCCCAATATTATTCCAGCGTAGCAAACAAAGCTTTAGACAGCACCAAAAAGAGCAGCCTTTATGCCGCATTTGGTATCACCGCAAAAATGAAATAGAGAAGATACAAGAGTGTGAAACTGCTTGCGTACGCTGATTACATCGATACCATTGACCTCAATAACCGCGCCGTTAGTTCTGCTTCTCCAGATTGAACAAAGAAACGAAGCAAATGGGTCTGAAAGTGAACGAGGCAAGACGAAATATATCCTGTCACTAAACAAAAAGTCATCGCACTTACGACATGGACCACGTCACTGTTGACAGTCATAACTTCGAAGTCGTAGATAATTTCGCCTAACTTAAAACCAGCGGTTACTAGATCACCTCTGAGCGCTGGTACAATGAGGAGTGCCGTGTCGCAATGGAGAGAAAACAGACTGCCTACCTCGCAACGTTACGATCGACCACAACACGTGTGGGGTGGGATAGATACCGAGAGTTGAAAATGGAAGCGAGACGCATTTGCAGACAGAAAAAGAAAGAGATAATAATCGAAAAGGATGGCCCCACAATCTGCGCCTACTACCGAGAGAAAAGTTTCCTCAACATCGCAGTGTGACTTTAGGTCTGGGAAATCAACAACTGACCATATATTGAGTATGCGCCAAACACCTCTTCGTCGATTTCAAAGTTGATTTGGCAGTGCGAAAAGGAGCTGCCTTTATGCCACTAGGCTGAATATGTTATGCCCGAAAAACGATTGATATCATTGGCGATAACAACCGCGTCATTAGTTCGGCTTTCTCTAAGTTGGATACAGAAGCTTGAATTCCAACTTAGAATTATTTTTGCCAACATTTGCTACTTCGGATTGAGTATGCAATTGAGAAATAAAGTCCTCTTTCTACGAGCAGGGACCAAATTCAAGAAGTCATTCATAGTCCCCGTTCTGCTATTTGTAAGGCGCAGAAGCATTGCAGAAGGCAACATCTGATGATGATCGATTGCCGCATTTGATGGCACGATGAGCTGTATGAGATATTCGACAACATTGACATAGTTCAGCGAATTAAAAGCGGCCACGTTGGCTAGGTTCGACCTAGGAAAACCTCCACTACTTTGAAAAGAACAGTTGGAGAAGGACCTGGCTATACTGAGAAGTTCCAATTTGCACCAAACAGCGAAAAGGAAGAATGACAAGGTGCGTTGTTGTAAACTTGCTTAAAATCGCATAAGTGGTGTCTTCGCCAATAAAGAAGAAGAGGAATATTACATCATAACCGATAGGGCTTGCATCTTAAATACTGTCAACAAATGCAAATTTACAGTCATAGACATTTGATTGAAGTCACTTGCATTTCTGTTGTAATGTGTAACAAATCATTTTTGAAATAATTTTTCATTCATTCATCAAAACTTATTAATATGAATGATTTATTATAGAAAATAACTTAAAAATAATTAGACCGTTGATTAAATGCAAATGAATTTTTGTAAGAAATAAGCGTAGAAATGTAATTTTGAGGGAATAGCCAGTAGTATAATAATTAAATACACTTCATTTGGATGTAGTAAGTGTGAGAATTCTATTAAGCATTGTTTCAACTAATTTTCAGTTCCAATCCAACAGGTTTATATTCGATCCTTTAGCTCGGAAACCGCAAATTGCGTTCAATTCGAGAATTCTTAGAATTTGCTATACCCCACAAATCTTTGAGTTCGGGCTTTATATCACAATCTTAGTTTTTTATTACATTGTGTCATTTACAATATTTTTAAATAAATTTCGACCGACTGTCTCAGATCTTCCAATTAAGAGTGTAATTTGCTGATTCGACAAGGTTGCATTAAAAACGTAATTTTTTAATTTTCAAAGCAGTTAGTGTCTTTCTCTTGACCATGACTAGATTTTGTTTATTATCCCATATCTAGCACCTACTCTCCCATATTCGGTATATACTATTATATGAAACGTCTGTAGATCTTATTTATTTATTTATTTATTTATAATAATTCATATAACAAAAAGAGTTTTATTATATAAATACATAAACGCAGCACTGGCTATGAGGCCTTCAGCCGTCTTGTAATTATAACTAGGTGAAAAATTCTATTTGCTAAGGATTAGTAAAGATGTAAGTTGCTTAAATATATTTTAACAAATCGTTGGTTTTTAAGAATCTATATACAGTCATAACGTTTTTTTCTGAAGGTTCACTTAGTAGTTTTATGAGATCAATGTTGCCAGAGTTGTGGGCTGTTGAGTGAAGCATCGGACAGAGTGTGAGTAAGTGTTGGATAGAAGCGGTGTCATCGCAAAGAGGGCAAATGGATGGGCTTTTACCCGATAGTAAGTGGGCGTGTGTTATGATAGTGTGTCCAATCCTTAATCGAGTATATGTCTTCATTGCGCTAGTTGGAACTGCTGACGAGTAGATTGTACGATTTCTGGCTGGGTTTATGACCGCGTAGTGATGTTTAAATGTTTTCCATTCGCTTGCGTTTTTTGATGCCTTTTGTGCTTAATAAGGTTAAGAATGTCTTGCTTGGATGAGACGTAGTATGTTAAGGCAGGAGTCCTGGCTACATTTTTCGCAGCGAGGTCTGCAAAGTGGTTGCCTGTAATACAAGCATGGCCAGGGATCCACATTACTTGGATTTTCTGAGGAGCACCAATGACCGCGTCCCTGATAACTTCTATTATGGGATTGCGATTGGAAGGAGACGTTATTGCAGACATGCACGATTTTTTTTACAATGATAAAAAGAAGGGCTGAAAGAGGTGAGCCTTGCGGCGTACCATTAGAAAGCGGGAGTGTTGAAGAAAGAAAACCATTTACGTTGACTTTGAGTTTTCTGTTTGTGTGAAAGTTAGTAATAAAACGTATCATGTTCTGGCCTATTTTCCATTTTCTAAGTTGTCGAATAATAATATGGGCTCCAATTTTGTCGACACGTGGACACGTGGTTTTTGCTGGACAAAGCGTTAGTAATGAAGTAGTCTAGTTGGATTAAAGCATCTAACGTGCCTTGACCTTTTTTGTAGGCGACTTGATTGGGTGATATGAACTTGTTTCGCTGAGCATACCACATCAAGCGGTTAGCCACGATCTTTTCCAAAATTTTGCCCATACATGGAAGGAGGGAAATCGGCCTATAGTTAGCAAGTTCATCGGAGGATTTGTGTGGTTTAAGTATTGGTATAACACAGGACGTTTTCCAAAATTGGGGGTAGACACCAGTATTGAAAATTTTGTTATAAAGCTTTACCAATCGTAGCTTGAGACTTTTTGGCATATGTCTGATAATTGGATAAGAAATTTTATCTTGCCCCGGGGACTTACCCTTAACGGTAGATGCAACGAACTTGAATTCAGACAGTGAAATGCTGGTTTCTATTTGTTTAGCAGAAAAAGAAAGAGGGGAGACAGAGTAGGAAGTGTCGGACAGTGTGGTGGTTTTAGAGGTTTGAAACTGTGTGCTGAATGAAATATCTGAGCTTGTTTCAGAATAGTGGTTTGCAAATAACTCGGAAATATCGGATGGATTGGTTACCAAACCTGTTGGCCCCTTTACGCATTGAATGGTTAGATTTCTAGGCACTCCAGAAAATTTTTTTAAAGCGTTCCATATTAACTTAGGACTATACGAAGGATTTATTTTGTTTGTGAAATCCTGAAAACATTTACGCTTGGCCTGTTTCGCGGAACGACGGAAAAGAGCATTGGCTTTCCTGAAAGATATTAAGTTGACTAGTGATCGAGCGCGTTTGTATTCATACCAAGCTGTCTGTTTTTTCGCCCGCAATTCAGCGATTTCTTAATTCCACCAAGGAACATTCTTTGAACTTGTTGTTGGCTTCGTATGAGGAATGCTAACATTCGCTGCTGAACGGATAATTTTTGTTAACCTCGCACTTTCTTGGTTAGGGTTGTCAGATATTGGGGTATTATTGCCATTTATCTCGCAATGTGTCTGAAACTTCTCCCAATCAGCGTAATCAGTTTTGAATACCTTATTTATTTTGTGGGTTTTAGTTGTTGAACCTAGGTGCAATTTTAGTACAATGGGGAAGTGATCGCTTCCATGCAGGTGATCGAGTATACTCCATTCGCACTCTGTGGCAAGTGTGTCGGTGCACATTGTAAGATCTACATGGGAAAAAGTGGAGTGAGTAGAAAAGTGTGTCGCGGATCCGTTATTCAAACATATTAAGTTAGAGGAAAGTAAAGCGTCTTCAATGCATTTGCCCCTGTTGTTGGCTGTTGGAGAGCCCCATAGTGGACTCCATGCATTAAAATCACCAGCGAAAATTAAAGGAGTAGAAGCTTGGTTGATTAATTGCAGGATGTCTGTACTGGTAAAAAGTTCATCTGGTGCAATATAGGTGCAGATAATGGTGATTTTTTTAACTAAGATAATTTCGATCGACATAGCCAGCAAGTTGGATTGAATGGCATTAATTTTGTGTGGAATATCTCTTCTTATGAGAATCGCAATACCTCTTTTACCTGTGCTAATATGTGGAAGATTGTGAAAAATGCCAATGTACTGCTTAGGAGTAAAAGCCGACAAGTTGAAAGAGATGTGAGTTTCATTTAAGAGTATAATAGCTGGGGCATGATCTAGTATTAGTAATTGAAGCTCATTGTAATTATTAGTGTAGCTGTTTAAATTTCATTGCAATAATGGAATCATAAGATCTAGGTAGGAAAAAAAGAAAAAGGGAAACAGAAGAGAGCTAGAATATCAACTCGTATGAGCAGTCAGTTGAAGCTGAGTGTCACCAATTGAGTACTAGTTCAAAAGAGAGTAAAGGCTAAGCGTATTTATTCAGAGTCAATTTCTATTTGTTCAGTATGTTGAGTAGAGTATTTATTATCGTTGGCATTGCTTGTTGTTGGAAAGAGATTTTCGTGATTAGGTGGATTAGACTGCACGGTAGTGTTGGTAGTAGTGTTGTTGAAGTCAGTATATTTATTAAGCGAGTTTAAGGAGTTGTTTAAGTTAGAAATGAGGGAGGCTGTTGTTGGACTGAAAAGTTTGGGATTTAAGAAAGAGGCTTGTTGGGTACAGTTGTCGCTGATATTTTTAGCTGAATGTGAGACGTTGTTGTAGTCTGAACTGATCGATGCAGGCTTGTTGATGGAAATATGTTTGTTGTTGGCGTTTGATGAGTGATTTTTTTAGTTAAAGAGTTTATTGATGAGTTGGGTGCAGAGGTGACCTCTGCGTTTTGTTTTGATGTACTAGGCAAGTCATTGTCGGCAATTCTATGAGTATTTTTAGATTTTGTGGAATTGTTGAGATCTGAATTTTTGTTGGTGTGTTGGATACAGAGGATACCTCTTTTGTAGGTTGAAGCACATGTGCAAAGCTAGCAGTGAGGGAAGGGAGGGAAGTATTTTCTCTATACTTGTTTAGGGCTTCGTGCATACTGCACTTTTCAAGTGTCTTTATTTTTAAAATTTCTTTGGTTTGCATATACTTTGGACACGTATAGTCCGAAGAACGATGCTCGCCAGAACAATTCGCACACATAACTCGGATGCAGTCATTATCGTGTGGAGAAGGGAAATTGCAAATTTCGCATGTTGGGGAACCCTTACAATGTTTTTGCGTATGACCCAATTTTTGGCATGACCTGCAGCGCATTGGATTAGGCACGTACGGTCGCACAGAGGTCATCCTCCATGCGATGTTTATTTTGTTTGGAAGGGAATAACTGTTGAATGATATTAGCATTACTCCAGTAGGCTTTATAACACCTTCAACTTTGCGAGTGAACTTATAAGCCGCGGAAACTTCGTAAGAACTCAGACCTTCTATTATTTCGCTTTCAGGCACATCGTTTAAAAATGGTGCATATATGGTGCCTTTGTTACAATTAAGATGTTGATGATAGCTAGCGCTAACAGCGCCAATGTTGAAAAGACATTTCGTTTTTATAAACTTTTCTGCTACTTGCTTATTTTTCACTAGCAGTAATAGGCTGCCGTCGCGTAATTCACTAATTTTTATACTCTCGCAACAATGTTGCTAAGGAGAGTATTATAGTTTTGTTCACATAACGGTTGTTTGTAAGTCCTAAAACTAAAAGAGTCAGATATAGGGTTATATATACCAAAGTGATCAGGGTGACGAGTAGAGTCGAAATCCGGATGTCTGTCTGTCCGTCCGTCCGTCTGTCCGTCCGTCCGTCCGTGCAAGCTGTAACTTGAGTAAAAATTGAGATATCATGATGAAACTTGGTATACGTATTCCTTGGCTCCATAAGAAGGTTAAGTTTGAAGATGGGCAAAATCGGCCCACTGCCACGCCCACCAAATGGCGGAAACCGAAAACCTATAAAGTGTCATAACTAAGCCATAAATAAAGATATTAAAGTGAAATTTGGCACAAAGGATCGCATTAGGGAGGGGCATATTTGGACGCAGTTTTTATGGACCAAAAACCATATCTCAGGAACTACTAGACCGATTTCAATGAAATTCGCTATATAATATTTTCTTAACACCCTGATGACACGTACGAAATATGGGTGAAATCGGTTCACAACCACGCCTTCTTCCAATATAACGCTATTTCGAATTCCATCTGATGCCTTCTCTGTATAATATATGTATACATTAGGAACCAATGATGATAGCGGAATAAAACTTTACAAAAATACGGTATTTGAAAAATATATAAATGACGTATAATGAAATCTCGATTATCACTTTATCATGCGAGAGTATAAAATGTTCGGTGACACCCGAATTTAGCCCTTCCTTACTTGTTTTGTTTATATCTTTGCTCATGATAAGTAAGGCATTGTAAACACGAAAACAAGAAACCTTCGAAAGGGGTGTAGAATTCTCGTCGGATTTAATCACTATATATTTTGGGTCATCACTTTTTATTGGCGGTACGTCAGGAAAAGCATCTTGCAGTTTTTGATACGATTTTTTACGTTTTGGTTGGGGACCTTGGGCCAGCGCAGCAAACCTGTTGTTCCCGAACTGGAAGCCCGCCGGGGGCGTAGTGGAAAAATTATAATACACTGATATAAGTATTGGATTATATTTCTCACTTCAAATAAGTTTTAATCGCGTTACTTAAGTAAGCAGACCGCAGTGCAAAAAAAAGAACACCAAAAGAGAGCTATATGAATAGCTATAAACTCAAAGAAAGACGCTAACTCAACTGCTCAGTACGAGGTTTAGTCGGTGACTGGTCTGTAGATCCAATTTCAACCAAATTCAATAAGTAAAATTATCAATATCTATCTTATCTCTACTTCCATTTTAAAATTACAAATCAAGTACCAATGAATACATCCGGATAAATCAAGACCAAAAATTGTAAAAATTGGGCCATAACTGTTTCAGCCCCCTCAATAGACGATATAGGGTGACCCAGTGTATATGGGCACTTGACTTTTACCAAAAATATCTGACAGTGTGTGAAATATATATTTGAAATTTTTAGAGAAGCATTCTCTAAATTCAAGTATGGGTTTGATCGGGTCAATACTTCCCTTAAGGTGCCTGCTGAGCTCAACGCCGAGCCGATCGCTAAGCTAACGAACGCGATAGGTAATATAGCTGGAAGCAATTCTTGATCTGGAGAATCTAACTATTTTCGTTTCACTTGCATAATAACAGTGGCGGATTTGCAGTCCTAGCCGATCTAGGCCCCAGGCCATGTGCCGCCCCTTTTTCAGCACCCGTCATTATAGACTAAAAACATAATTCATGAATTTACTTTATTCCCACTTTTAATTGATTCAGAAAATTCTTTAACTAAAAGCTAGCGGATAAAGCTAGTTTATAATATTTTCCGAGATTTCAGGGATGATTGGACATTTAAATAAAACATTTAAAAATGGATTTAGGTTTTGTTTTTAATAAAATAAATGTTTTACTAGTACAATGTGTTACAAAACTCCTCTGCACTTAACCGCAGCAAAACCATTAATCAAATCTTCGCAATCCAATTTGCTTAAAAAATCAGCTTCTACTATGTTAAGCAAAGCAAGATCGTTTAACCTCTGCACCGTCATTGTTGTGCGTAAATAGTTTTTCACTCTCCGCAAACAAGAAAACGATCTTTCTCCAGTACAGTTACTGGCAGGTGTACACACACACATATGAAGAGCAATATCCTCGTTTGGGTAAATGGTTTGAAGACCTTCGGTTCATAACCATTTCAAACAAACTGACTGCACTCTTTCGCTCCTCATTTTTTATGCTGCAGTGAGAACAAAAATGAAGACAATCTTCTATAAAATCGTCTTCTAAGTCAGTAGAATAAATCATTTGCAATGCCTTGGCCTTATCTTCGACTTCTGAGATGTTTAGATTCGTCAGGTTGGTAATAAAGTAAAATTTATTGTAGAGTAATTTATAAGCATCCCGATGTCTTTTCAGTTCTTCTGACAATGTATCTATTACTACTAAAAAGTATTTATTCTAACATTTTCACGGCCATTTTTTTGTTGCATCTCTTCACCTGTATTTGTCTCGCCAGGAAGCAGCTTACGCTTTCGATTGCGTCGAAAATCTTTTTCTTATTCCTGTACGGAGCACAGTTTTTTCGCTTTTTTTTTCGAAATCATCGAAATTCTCTCTTGTTTCGCCAACAAAATGTATTAAAGCCTCGTACAGTTCTATGACAATGGTAATGTCAATTTCCACACTCTGAAGTTTTTTACTTGTGGCGTTAATAGGATCTAGTAAACATCCCCAAAAACAGCCATGAGGGCCGTTTCAAAACGTTCCAGTTTCAAACGAATACCTCTTGCTTCGCATATAACGGTTCTCTTCTGTTGTGTGTCATTTTCGATTGTGACTAGCGCTTTATGGATTTCATTCCAGGATTCCGCGTAAACTTTTGCATGCGTCTGCACAAGCTGACCAACGAGTCGTTGATAGACTTTTGACGGTGAAATGGGTTTGAAGGAGTTCCCAACGCTGAGTTGTCGCTGCTCTTGGAGTAGAGAAAAGAACGAACAAGCCTCTTGGCTGCTTTCAGCTGCACATTCACCTACTAAATTCAGCGAGTGTGCTGAACAGGGAACATAGACGGAAAGGGGTGAAATTTCCTTTATTTTAGCCTGACATGTTAGCTGCGTTGTCATATGATTGCCCGCGGCAGTTTGAAATGTCAACTCCCAATTCAGTTAAAGTTGAAGAGCATTTGTCATTTGTTTTGATTTGTGGCCTGTGTTTGGAGTAAACTTGACAAACCGTTCTACAGGTGATCCATTAGGCAGGACATATTTGATTACATAAAAGAGCGGTCAATGCGACCTAACACGTTGCTTCGATCTTTTATATGCAGAACAGATAATTTGCGAGTAGGCGAATTCTCATGAGTTGACACTCGATGATATGAATTTTTCCAGTCATTGAAACCTTCTTTTTTGTCGAACTGACTCTCCCCGCCATTAAAAAGCAAATAAGGACCACAAAAAGCACATCCAGTACTTTTGGAATAAATTAGCCACTTTCGTGGAACTTTTTCACCATTTAGAAGCTGACGTTCGAATAAACGTCTCGACAACTGTCGCGTTTTATCTTTGTAAATGCGCTCACTCTTGGGAAAATCATTTTGGATGTTTTGATTGGCTCCGTTCTTACAAATGTGATCACGCGTGAACTAGTCGATTGTCCATTTAGCTGGATCGTCGTTGATTTCGTAGAGCTCCTGGTCCGGAGGATTGGGCTGCACTCCTACTCCTGCCACTCCTGGTACGAGTGGGATATCTTCGGCTTGTTCTTTTGATATACTTGCCACATTGATCAAAGTATTTTCACTTGAAGACACTTTAGACACTGCAAAATCATCAGTTGATGGAACGCCACTACTAATTAGAACGTCGAGTGTTGGGTCAACAATAGGATCTTGAATATCTGTAGAGGGTTTTCCAAAGAAATCGTCTAATTTCCGCGTTTTTTTAATCATATCCTTTTGTTTATCATCTTTTTATTTAGCTCGCTTGCGATACTCTGCCCCACTTAACCTTACCCTTTTCTTTCCGTCCATATTTAACTATGTATTTGTAACACAAAGTTTTTACGTGCGCGTGAGATAATTACAAATATTTATGTTAATAGGTCTAATATAGCAGTGCATGCACGTCACATCGCGAATGTCGTTACCTAGAATTCACTGCAATTGCTATATCGACATTGTTGACAATCGCAGTCACAAGCGGGCAAGCGAGTAAGGCGTGGGTGGTAGGAGCAGCGGCGGGGCGCGGGGTCACAGCGGCGGAACGCACCGCATGCGCGTCCGAACGAGCTTGACTGACACGCGCGTAATAACAAAAGGTTAGGTACCTAAGTACCTATTCTTCCTAGATACTTTATATGTTCGATGTACGAAACTATTTATACTTTGATACGCAAAAATAGTGATTTAGGAAGATTATATAAGCATACGGTTAAGATACTTTGCATTTGAGTTATTTCTTGTTAATCTTGTTTTTATCAGTGATTTTTTTGGCACGATTTGCCGCCCTTAATATCTGGCCGCCCTAGGCCAGGGCCTACTGGGCCTTAGAGCAAATCCGCCACTGCATAACAAAGATAATATTATTAGATTGGGTGTATAACGTAATACCGACAATTCAAATCTCGAAATTTAGAATTCCGACGGTCAAAATTCCGACAAATCAAAACACCTACAAATCAAAACACTGACAATCAAAACACATACAAATCAAAACACCGACAAATCAAAACACTGACAAAGCAAAACACCGGAAAATCAAAACACCGACAAATCAAAATAACGACAAATCATACAAACTCCATAAAAAATATTTTTGAAAAATATTTGCAAAATCAAGTTCTATAGCCAAGGACTTGGAAGAAGTTCAACGCAAAAGGACTGAGCACGCCCAGGTGTTGGTCTGACCAGGGTAATTTTTTTAATGCGCGACCGAAGGCCGCCATCCCGAAAAGGAGTTCAACGCGAAATGAAGAATTCTATGCGAAAAACTAATGTGTTATTTATTTCTTGTCATTTGGGTATTATTTGTTTTCTTTATTTCTTTTGGTTCTTCTGTAAAATATGTACGTAATGTAACACTGATTATTAGATAGAATGCAACCTTTTTGTTATTGTGTGAACAAAAATAATTGAACAAAAGTTAAATATTGAATAAAAATTATGTTTGCACTATTTAATATAAAATAAATGGTTAGAAAAGAATTAGTGGATTATTACTGGATATAAAAGTTAAAAATGTTAGTGTAAAATTAATTATAAATCGGAGAAACACGCGTTTTAATTAGTTGAATTTTTGAACTTTAAATTCAAATATCTCAAAAACGATAAGTCAGCGGCATTTTTATATCTATTTTTTTGATCTGGAAGATCTCCTCTATCCGTACATACCCATTTTAACCCCGAAATCATCTAAAATTTACCCGTAACTATTTTCATAAAAGGTAAAAGGTACTTAACAGAAACAATAAATTTAGTGATTTAATTCATTTACTTATAAGTTATTCAGATGATATTTCCAAAAAATTATTTGTTAGATTAAAGTAAGATTCTTAGCTATATTGACTAAATATTCTTCAGGAACATAGTTTTCCCTTTCCATTAATACTGCCTTAATGCAACTCTCCCTTTTTTCCAGGTGTCGCCGTTTAGTTTGTTTTTCACCAGTGAGTATCTTTCGAGTTTTGGTTTCTACCAAAACTTGTTCTTTAATCAAATTTGATATTAGATTGAATATATTTCCATGGTATTGCCCAACTAAGCACGAAAGACGCCGATGCCATGACTTAACATTATTTTGCGTTCTCGGAAGGTTATATATCACGTTTTCAAATACTGACCAATAATTTGGAGCATATACTGGGGCTTTAAGCTTTTTATTTTTTAAGGGTTTCCCAAATATATAAGATTCTTCAAAAAATTTAGCAATTTTCATAAAATCCTTGTTATCACTTTTCAATGCTTCATAGTAAGATGGTATTTCATCAGCAGGTACGAAAGCAAGAGCCTTTAGTTGCCTAATTTTAAGAGAGAACTCTTCATTTCTTCCATATTTCTTTTGAAGCCCTTCTTTTTGTATACGCCTCCAAATAATTTGGCCTAAATGAAAAAAAACAGCCTTTGTATTTAACGTTTGGGAAAAAGTTTTTAAAGGATTTGACGCTGGCTTTCTCAAAATTGGTTAAAATTATTTTCGGATTTAAAGAAATGTTATTATTACATGCGAAATTCATCAATTCATACAAAAATTCGTCATAGCATTTTTCACTTTTCTCTGTCATGATGCAATAAACAAGCGGTACAATTTCACTGCATGTGTTTGTACCAATGCGACCATGGATTGTAAACAATTGCCTCATGAAGGATGGAACAACTTTGAATGTACCGTCCATTATCCATATGCTACTTTTTGCAAGTAAGCGGACGTTCTCTACAGTTGCCAACAAAACTATACATTGATTTCCGAACTTTTTTAATGAAACTAGAAATTGTTTCCCGTCGACTTTCTGCAAATGACACGGAATTTCCAAATCTTTTACACATTTTGGTTGTTTCAACTGTTGCTTCTGTCTTGCCCTATTGATTTTTTGGTTTTGGGCGGACAGTGTGGGTAAATATTTCCGAGAACTTTTGTTACATCGAGCCGTAGCTCTTGCAATAATTTGGCACGGTTTTTCTAAAAAATTAGTTGCGTCATCCTTCAGTGATGTATTTGTCTTTAAGACATCGGCCTGGTATGCCATTGGATCATGGCTATGCTCCGTTGCACTTTTTATTAGTTCGTGTAACCCATTATCTTTTAAAATTGTTGTCACCCGTCCTTTGCATAAAAATGATATTTTTTATCGCAAATCCAATATACGCGGTTATCACGTTTTTTATCAATATTATACAGATAACCATTAAGAGAAAGTTTGGTACCACCTTTGTTTGAAATAAGAGTCTCCATGAAAATTATATTGTATATGTCCGTTTATTTAATATCAAAATGAACTGCCAATTTTCAAATATATTTTCTAAAATGACCGATGTCTTGTCAAAATTACAAAGGCTTTTTTCAAAGGCATCCGGATAAAATTATTTTCAAACTCGGTAAAGAATGTAAAATTTGCACTTCAAATTGCTTTTAAATATTTAAAGTAAGCTAGAATTTTGAATTGTAAAAACATTTGTATACATTTTATGTGCTGAACACATAGAGAGCGACATACTTCAAACGACGTATGTAGTCGTACAGCTGTCTAAATAACTGTGTCCTTAAAAACGTGTGTTTTTTAATATTTGATAGAGGTCGCTTGAAGTTTGTCACTTTCTATGTGTTCAGCACATGACTCATGAGTCTGCAGTTTCCTTTCTTGTAATGGTTTAAAATTTTAATTAAATGTTAAAATTTTATAATTATGTTTATTTTAATGGAATAATATTAGTAAACAACAAAAATAAGCAAGCTTCTTTTTCTTCCATAGCACAGAGAGAGAATTCTATGGATTAAGGGTTATGATCCTGAGCGTGTTCGTGGCCGAAGGCCGCAGGGCCTCGAATGTACAACAGCACCTTTCACAAAATAAAGTTCTTTTTAATTACTCAATTGTTATCCAAAATGTCTGTATCGATTAGTAATGTTTCTTTTTTGGGATATTGTACAAAAATTGTCGCTTTTTGATTTGTCGGTGTTATGAGTTGTCGGTGTTTTAATTTGTCGGCGTTTAGATTTGTCGGTGTTTTGATTTGTCGGCGTTTTGATTTGTCGGTGTTTTAATTTGTCGGTGTTTTAATTTGTCGGTATTTTGATTGTCGGAATTATAAATTTCGAGATTTTGATTGTCGGTATTACGTTATACACCCCCTTGATTTGTTGTAGGTGATTTGATTTTTCGGTATTTTGATTTGTCGGTTTTTTGATTAGCCGGTAGTTTGACTGTCGGGATTCTAAATTTCGAGATTTTGATTATCGGTGTTACGTTACACACCCTTTGAAGGTCCTCGGCCGGACCAACACCTGGGCGTGCTCCTTTTTGCGTTGGCGGCCTTCGGGCGCGCTTCAAAAAAATAACCCTCGGCCGGACCAACACCTGGGCGTGCTCAGTTCTTTTGCATTGAGCTCTTTTTGAGTTGGGGGCCTTCTGCCGCGCTTCAAAAAAATAACCCTCGGCCGGACGAACACCTGGGCGTGCTCAGTTCTTTTGCGTTGAACTCTTTTTTGCGTTGGCGGCCTTCTGCCGCGCTTCAAAAAAATAACCCTCGGCCGGACCAACACCTGGGCGTGCTCAGTTCTTTTGCATTGAACTCTTTTTGCGTAGGCGGACTTCGGCCGCGCTTCAAGAAAATAACCCTCGGCCGGACGAAAACCTGGGCGTGCTCAGTTCTATTGCGTTGAAATCCTTTTTGCGTTGGCGGCCTTCGGCCGCGCTTCAAAAAAATAACACCTGGGCGTGCTCAGTTCTTTTGCGTTGAAATCCTTTTTGCGTTGGCGGCCTTTGGCCGCACTTCAAAAAAATAACCCTCGGCCGGACCAACACCTGGGCGTGCTCAGTTGTTTTGCGTTGAAATCCTTATTTTTTATGGAGTTTGTACGATTTGTCGTTATTTTGATTTGTCGGTATTTTGATTTGTCGGTATTTTGATTTGTCGGTATTCTGATTTGTCGGTATTTTGATTTAGCTGCATATTTAAATTTTGTCGGTATTTTGATATGTCGGCATTTTGAATTTAGGTATTTTAAGTGTATCCCCCTTTGAAGCTATTGTGATTTGTTTGTATTTTGATTTGTGGGTGTTTAGATTTGTCGGTATTTTGACTGTCGGTATTCTAAAGTTCGAGATTTTGATTATCGGCATTATGTTACACACCCTTTGAAGGTATTGTGATTTGTTGGTATTTTGATTTATCGGTGTTTTGATTTGAGGGTGTTTTGATTTATCGGTGTTTTGATTAGCCGGTATTTTGATTGTCGGCATAATGTTACACAGCCTTTGAAGGTATTGTGATTTGTTGGCATTTTGATTTGTAGGTATTTTGATTTAGTTGCCTATTTATATTTTGTCGGTGTTTTGATGTGCCGGCATTTAAAACTTCGGTATTATATCCTGGTGTATCCTGGTACAACAACTACATTGAAAAATTAGTAAACAAAGGGTATATGGTCTAGGACACTTGCCAAAAAATACTTAGCAGGAACTGGGGCTTTAAACGAAATATAGTTATGTGCATGTAAACGGCCGTCATTGGACTAATTCTATCTTATGGAGCACTGGTTTGGTGGCCGACATAAAACACAAATAAAACAATATCAGAAAACTAAAAGGAATACAAACAGCAGCCTGTGCAGGGGTTACCGGGGCAACGTCTGGTGTGTTTAACATGGGTACCTGCTGACGACAGCCTTACCCCATGAAGCTCAAAAGCACAGCGGATCAAATCCATGCGTTGAAAAGCGCCTGGCATTTTCAGTACCAATTGGCAATTCGGAATGGACAAACTAACCACCTTGCTAGGGTTTAAGGCTCATCTAAAACTTCTGCCGCATTTTAGGTCCGGGAACCCGTTGCAGTGCAACTCCATATTCAACTGACAGAGTGTAAGTTTTTCCCACATTTGGGGCTTAACCACAGCCACCACGATACTACCAGAGGAACCAGTCCGCATAAGTGTTACCGGAGTAATCAAGTCTTGGCCGACAGATGCGCTGAATACACTTTGCATCAGCTACCCATAGACGTGTATACTCAGAAAGTAGAAGGGACATAACAACATACGACAAGATAAAAAAACAAATATGGGCGAAATAGGACAGGAACAGAACAAAGATCAGCTATCTAAGTTTAGATATATCATATACAAACTTACAGCTACTGTAACAGGGCACTGGCCTTTTGCAGAGTATGGACTAAAAATGTGCCTGTGTTATAATAGGAGTTGCGGCAGCTGCAAGCAAGAAAATGATACGAAAACGGTTTCCACTGCCAACAGATGCTACAAAATACTTGGAACCCATCCTACATTGAGAGCACTAAATTGTTTGAGAGCACAACCATGAAATGGAATAAAAAGGCGATAAAACAAAATGGTGAATCCAACGGTAATTCAGCCCTTAGTTACGGCACTCTTACCTACCTACCTACCTGTATAATAGCTAAATACGCGTGTAATTCAGCGCTTCATCTGTCATTCGCCCTGTGGTACCTGAAATCGATCAGCGCTGCTCTCCATATAAGCAGTATTGGTTCTCTCCACTCCTTATATATTGGTGGTTGTATATTAGACCTTCTTTCTTATTCCTTACTGGCGTGGAAACCGCGGTTATAGCCGAGTTAACACCAGCACGCCAGTCGTTTATTCTTTTCGCAAGGTGGCGCCAATTGGAGACTCCAAGCGGACCAGGACCTTCCCCACTTGGTCCTTCCAACGGAGTGGAGGTCCGTTTCCCCCGACGGGTACTGCATTGAATAATTTCAGAGCTGAAGTGTTTTCATCCATTCGGACGACATGACCTAGCGCCGCGTAGCCGCTGTCTTTTAATTCGCTTAACTATGTCAATGTCGTCGAATATATCATACAGCTCATCGTTCCAACGAATGCCATATTCGCCGTAGCCAACGCGAAAGAACTTTCGCAGAACTTTTCGTTCGGAAACTCTTCTTTGTTTTTGTTCGTCGAGAAAGGACTTTATTTCTCAATTGCCTATTAGTCTAAAGTAGCACCTGTTGACAACAGATATCCTGCGTTGGATTTCGAGGCTGACGTTCGTTTTGATGATAGTTCCTAAATATACGAAATTATCTACAACTTCGAAGTTATATATATGAATGTCAACAGTGACGTGGGTGCCTAGTCGCGAGTGAGATGACTGTTTGTTTGATGACAGGATATATTTCGACTTGCCCTCGTTCACCACCAGATGCATTTGATTCGCTGCCTTATACATTTTGGAGAAAGCAGAGCTAACGGCGCGGTTGTTAAAGCCAATGATGTCAATATCATCAGCACACGCCAGCAGCTGTACACTCTTATAGAAGATTGTAACCTTCCCGGTTTAGTTCTGCAGCTCGAACTAATTTCTCTTGAAGAAGTCACTTGAAAGGGAGTCGCCTTGTCTGAAACCGCGTTTGGTATCGAACGGCTCGGAGAGGCCCATTCCGATCCTGACGGAGTTTTTAGTGTTGCTCAATGTCAGTTTACATAACCGTATTAGTTTTGCGCGGATACCAAATTCTGACATCGCGGCATAAAGGCAGCTCCTTTTCGTGCTGTTAAAGGTAGCTTTGAAATCAACGATGAGGTTGTGTGTGTCGATACCCTTTTCACGGTTTTTTTTTTCAAGATTTGGCGCATGGTGAATATCTGGTCAGTTGTTGATTTTCCACGTCTAATTCCACACTGATAAGGCCCAATCAGTTTGTTGACGGTGGGCTTTAATTTTTTATACAATACGCTCGATAGAACCTTATATGCGATGTTGAGAAGGCTTATCCCACGGCAGTTGGCGCAGATTGCGTGGTTTCTCTTTTCGTAGATTGGGAAGCGCGCTCTTAAATTCCAATCATTGGGCAAAGTTTCGTCTAACCATATTTTGCAAAGAAGCTGATACATGCTCCTTACCAGTCCTTAGCCGCCATGTTTGAATGGCTCGGCCGGCGATCCATCGGCCCCCTCCGCTTTGTTGTTCTTCAGACGGTTGATTGCTATTCGAAATTCTTCATGGTTGGGCAATGGAACGTCTGATCTATCGTCATGGTTTGGGGAATCGTTTTCGCCTTCTCCTGGCGTGCATTCACTGCTATTCAGCAGGGTAGACAAGTGTTCCCTGCATAATTTTAGTATGCTCTGAGCATCGGTTACCAGATCATCTCTGCTGGTTCTACAAGAGTATGATCCGGTCTTGAAACCTTCTGTTAGTCGCCGTATCTTTTCGTAGAATTTTCGAGCGTTATCTTTGTCGTCCAGCTTTTCATACTCACGCATTTCGGCTTCTCTTTTTTCTGTCTGCAAATACGTCTCGCTTCCCTCTTCAACTCTCGGTATCTATCCCATCCCACACGCGTTGTGGTCGATCGTTGTGTTGCCAGGTAGGCAGTTTTCTTTCTCCCCGCTGCGACAGGGCACTCCTCGACGTTCCAGCTGTTCTTTTTGCATTTTCCGAAAACCAATGGTTTCGGTTGCAGCTGTACGTAAGGAGTTTGAAATGCCGTTCCACAGTTCCCTTATACCGAGTTGTTGATGAGTGCTCTCAGAGAGCTGAAGTACAAGTCGGATATCTGTTGTGATTGCCAGCCAGGTAGCTTTGGGTATTTTCTTGAGCTGGAATCAGTACTACAGATAACCATATTTCGGGCCCCGGCGAAGTCAATCAGCCTCAACCCATTTGGGGATGTTTCGTCGTGGAGGCTGAATTTACCGACTGCTGTGCCAAAGAAACCTTCCTAGTCCACCCTAGCGTTACAGTCGCCAAGCACGATGTTGATATCGTGGCGGGGGCGCTCTTATAAGCGCGCTCCAAGCGTTCATAAAAGGTATCTTTGGTCACATCGTCCTTCTCTTCCCTTGGGGACTGGGCGCAAATCAGCGATATGTTGAGGAACCTCGCTTTGATGCGGATTGTAGCTAGGCGTTCATCCACCGGAGTGAATGGTAATACTCAGCGACGGAGTCTCTCCCCCACCACGAATCCCACACCAAAGTTGCGCTCCTTTATATGGCCACTGTAGCAAATGCCACAAGGACCTACTCACCTCAGTCCTTGTCCCATCCATCGCATTTCTTGGATGGCGGTGATGTCAGCGCGAGGACATCAACCAGCTGGGCAGCAGCACCTACCCAATTAATGGATCGGACATTCCCAGTGCATGCCCTGATATCGTAGTCCTTATTTCGTTTGCCATGGTCGTCAAGGGGGGTCAAGGGGGGTCTCTAATCTGAGGCTGTTTGTTATTTTTCATTGGAGGTGTTATTTACGTGGCGGGTCCCAAACCCAGCGCACAACCCTATGTAGGGGAGATTTCACTGTCTCATTTTAGTTCAACTTCAAACGGATGTTCTTAGGCTACCCAGAGAATATAGATGACATAAATGAGGATCAACGTGTGGGCCAATTAATGTGATCACCAATAGTTCCATTGAAACTGTGCTTGAATTCATCAAAAATCAGCCGAAATCATCTTTCAAATTCACAGAAATGGAACTGGATTGATCGCATTTTGGTTGAATAGTTGGGCTTACGAAAGGTGTGTGCTGGGTTTGTTTTATTGTTTGTAAGTCCTAAAACTAAAAGAGTCAGATATAGGATTATATATACCAAAGTGATCAGGGTGACGAGTAGAGTTGAAATCCGGATGTCTGTCTGTCCGTCCGTCCGTGCAAGCTGTAACTTGAGTAAAAATTGAGATATCATGATGAAACTTGGTACACGTATTTCTTGGCTCCATAAGAAGGTTAAGTTCGAAGATGGGCAAAATCGGCCCACTGCCACGCCCACCAAATGGCGAAAACCGAAAACCTATAAAGTGTCATAACTAAACCATAAATAAAGATATGAAAGTGAGATTTGGCACAAAGGATCGCATTTGGACGTAATTTTTTTGGTAAAGTGGTAAAGTGGCCCGCCCCCTACTAAGTTTTTTGTACATATCTCGGAAACTACTATAGCTATGTCAACCAAACTCTACAGAGTCGTTTCCTTCAGGCATTTCCATATACAGTTTAAAAATGGAAGAAATCGGATAATAACCACGCCCACCTCCCATACAAAGGTTATGTTGAAAATCACTAAAAGTACGTTAACCGACTAACAAAAAACGTCAGAAACACTAAATTTTGAAAATGAGCGTGGCGTCGCCCACTTATGGACCAATGAATTTCAATGAAATTCGGTATATCATATTTTCAAAACACCCTGATGACATGTACGAAATATGGGTGAAATCGGTTCACAACCACGCCTTCTTCCAATATAACGCTATTTCGAATTCCATCTGATGCCTTCTCTGTATAATATATACATTAGGAATCAATGATGATAGCGGAATAAAACTTTACACAAATACGGTATTTGAAAAATATGTAAATGACGGATAATGAAATCTCGATTATCACTTTATCATGCGAGAGTATAAAATGTTCGGTGACACCCGAACTTAGCCCTTCCTTACTTGTTTTAAAATATATTTATGTAGAGAGTTATCGCACTTTAAGTATTTTTAACGGTTACGTATAAAGTGGGCGTGACTTTTATACAATTTCACCTACATATTTCCACACTATGAGAACGTATGCTAAAAATAGTTGTACTAAATTATATGAATCGGTCAATCGGGTACGACAAGACACCGCAGACGATTGGAAGTTTCACCACGACAACGCCCCGGCTCACACCGCCTTTCTTGTGAACAGCTACCTAACCAAGGGCGACATTCCGACGCTACCGCAGCCGCCCTACAGCCCAGATGTGGCTCCCGGCTTTTTTTGTTGTTTCCTTGCCTTAAAAGGCCGATGAAAATCAAACATTTTGAGACGACAGAGGGAATCCAAGCAGCGTGCACCTCGGCTCTCAAGCCTATTCCGAAGAATGCCTTCCGTGACGCCTTCAATGCTTGGAAATCACGCTGGCAGCGCTATATCGACGCAGAAGGAGCCTATTTTGAAAGTTTTTAAAGAATTATAAAGACTGGTTCATTAAATTTTTTTAAATGGACTTAACTCTATTACTTTCTAACCATAGTTTGTCTAAAAATATCGAACTGAGGCCTTTTTTTGTTTTTGAGATGTTGTTTAATAATAAACCATCGCGTAGCTCTCCATTTTTACTAAGCCTAAAATGTCAGCTGTCGATTTGTTTTTTCAAACCACCTACGGATGACAAGCGTATTATGCACCATTTTTTTCTAGTTTTTGCGTCACCACATAATACTTGTATTCCTGAGAGACATTGAAGTACTTCACAGCCCATCACAAATATATAAGAGTCAAGTCAGCGGGTTTTCCGAAATTTTTAATTTTTTGTATTTTAGCGCTAGATAAAGTTTTCATCCGATTGTATCCATTTTATGCACAAGTATGTGCCGTGGTTGGAAAAACATGCGTTCACATTTTCATTAGAATAACTTACATATAAGCCGAAAGTTCAAGAACCTTTATATCGGGTGATTTTTTAAGAGCTTGATAACTTTTTTTAAAAAAAAAAACGCATAAAATTTCCAAAATCTCATCGGTTCTTTATTTGAAACGTTAGATTGGTTCATGACATTTACTTTTTGAAGATAATTTCATTTAAATGTTGACCGCGGCTGCGTCTTAGGTGGTCCATTCGGAAAGTCCAATTTTGGGCAACTTTTTCGAGCATTTCGGCCGGAATAGCCCGAATTTCTTCGGAAATGTTGTCTTCCAAAGCTGGAATAGTTGCTGGCTTATTTCTGTAGACTTTAGACTTGACGTAGCCCCACAAAAAATAGTCTAAAGGCGTTAAATCGCATGATCTTGGTGGCCAACTTACGGGTCCATTTCTTGAGATGAATTGTTCTCCGAAGTTTTCCCTCAAAATGGCCATAGAATCGCGAGCTGTGTGGCATGTAGCGCCATCTTGTTGAAACCACATGTCAACCAAGTTCAGTTCTTCCATTTTTGGCAACAAAAAGTTTGTTAGCATCGAGCGATAGCGATCGCCATTCACCGTAACGTTGCGTCCAACAGCATCTTTGAAAAAATACGGTCCAATGATTCCACCAGCGTACAAACCACACCAAACAGTGCATTTTTCGGGATGCATGGGCAGTTGGCCCACTATAGCTATGTCAACCAAACTCTACAGAGTCGTTTCCTTCAGGCATTTCCATATACAGTTTAAAAATGGAAGAAATCGGATAATAACCACGCCCACCTCCCATACAAAGGTTATGTTGAAAATCACTAAAAGTACGTTAACCGACTAACAAAAAACGTCAGAAACACTAAATTTTGAAAATGAGCGTGGCGTCGCCCACTTATGGACCAATGAATTTCAATGAAATTCGGTATATCATATTTTTCTTAACACCCTGATGACATGTACGAAATATGGGTGAAATCGGTTCACAACCACGCCTTCTTCCAATATAACGCTATTTCGAATTCCATCTGATGCCTTCTCTGTATAATATATACATTAGGAATCAATGATGATAGCGGAATAAAACTTTACACAAATACGGTATTTGAAAAATATGTAAATGACGGATAATGAAATCTCGATTATCACTTTATCATGCGAGAGTATAAAATGTTCGGTGACACCCGAACTTAGCCCTTCCTTACTTGTTTTAAAATATATTTATGTAGAGAGTTATCGCACTTTAAGTATTTTTAACGGTTACGTATAAAGTGGGCGTGACTTTTATACAATTTCACCTACATATTTCCACACTATGAGAACGTATGCTAAAAATAGTTGTACTAAATTATATGAATCGGTCAATCGGGTACGACAAGACACCGCAGACGATTGGAAGTTTCACCACGACAACGCCCCGGCTCACACCGCCTTTCTTGTGAACAGCTACCTAACCAAGGGCGACATTCCGACGCTACCGCAGCCGCCCTACAGCCCAGATGTGGCTCCCGGCTTTTTTTGTTGTTTCCTTGCCTTAAAAGGCCGATGAAAATCAAACATTTTGAGACGACAGAGGGAATCCAAGCAGCGTGCACCTCGGCTCTCAAGCCTATTCCGAAGAATGCCTTCCGTGACGCCTTCAATGCTTGGAAATCACGCTGGCAGCGCTATATCGACGCAGAAGGAGCCTATTTTGAAAGTTTTTTTAAAGAATTATAAAGACTGGTTCATTAAATTTTTTTAAATGGACTTAACTCTATTACTTTCTAACCATAGTTTGTCTAAAAATATCGAACTGAGGCCTTTTTTTGTTTTTGAGATGTTGTTTAATAATAAACCATCGCGTAGCTCTCCATTTTTACTAAGCCTAAAATGTCAGCTGTCGATTTGTTTTTTCAAACCACCTACGGATGACAAGCGTATTATGCACCATTTTTTTCTAGTTTTTGCGTCACCACATAATACTTGTATTCCTGAGAGACATTGAAGTACTTCACAGCCCATCACAAATATATAAGAGTCAAGTCAGCGGGTTTTCCGAAATTTTTAATTTTTTGTATTTTAGCGCTAGATAAAGTTTTCATCCGATTGTATCCATTTTATGCACAAGTATGTGCCGTGGTTGGAAAAACATGCGTTCACATTTTCATTAGAATAACTTACATATAAGCCGAAAGTTCAAGAACCTTTATATCGGGTGATTTTTTAAGAGCTTGATAACTTTTTTAAAAAAAAAAACGCATAAAATTTGCAAAATCTCATCGGTTCTTTATTTGAAACGTTAGATTGGTTCATGACATTTACTTTTTGAAGATAATTTCATTTAAATGTTGACCGCGGCTGCGTCTTAGGTGGTCCATTCGGAAAGTCCAATTTTGGGCAACTTTTTCGAGCATTTCGGCCGGAATAGCCCGAATTTCTTCGGAAATGTTGTCTTCCAAAGCTGGAATAGTTGCTGGCTTATTTCTGTAGACTTTAGACTTGACGTAGCCCCACAAAAATAGTCTAAAGGCGTTAAATCGCATGATCTTGGTGGCCAACTTACGGGTCCATTTCTTGAGATGAATTGTTCTCCGAAGTTTTCCCTCAAAATGGCCATAGAATCGCGAGCTGTGTGGCATGTAGCGCCATCTTGTTGAAACCACATGTCAACCAAGTTCAGTTCTTCCATTTTTGACAACACAAAGTTTGTTAGCATCGAACGATAGCGATCGCCATTCACCGTAACGTTGCGTCCAACAGCATCTTTGAAAAAATACGGTCCAATGATTCCACCAGCGTACAAACCACACCAAACAGTGCATTTTTCGGGATGCATGGGCAGTTGGCCACCAAGCTCATGCGATTTAACGCCTTTAGACTATTTTTGGTGGGGCTACGTCAAGTCTAAAGTCTACAGAAATAAGCCAGCAACTATTCCAGCTTTGGAAGACAACATTTCCGAAGAAATTCGGGCTATTCCGGCCGAAATGCTCGAAAAAGTTGCCTAAAATTGGACTTTCCGAATGGACCACCTAAGACGCAGCCGCGGTCAACATTTAAATGAAATTATCTTCGAAAAGTAAATGTCATGAACCAATCTAACGTTTCAAATAAAGAACCGATGAGATTTTGCAAATTTTATGCGTTTTTTTTTTTTAAAAAGTTATCAAGCTCTTAAAAAATCACCCGATATTATACATATGTATATATATAGGAGATAAGGGAATTACTGACCCGATCCGGTCCATTTTTGACATACAGTCGTACTATTAGAAGAAACGGACTCTGTCTATATTTCACTTGTTTATCACAAACATTGATTGATATTTTCCGTAAAAAGTCCGCTCGAATCACTGGGATCCATATTTTGGGTATGTAGAGGCTTGGACAGTTATTGACAATATTTACACTTGAGGTGGCAAACCTAAAAGGAAAAGCTTTTCGATATATTTATTCATTCATTACATCTTGATTTGTATACATACTAAAAAGTGAAAACATCAGATGGAAATTAAAATGATTTAATATAGGAAGTAGGCGTGGTTGAAGTCCAATTCCGCAGATTTTCACACATATACTACTTTGATCAGAAAAGAGTAAAACTTTGTTCATAATTTCAAGATTCTTAATTTATTCTTTAAAATCCATGTCGTCCCCCTAAAAGTAATCGTCCTTGGCCTAAATACTCTTTGTGTTTTTCAAATCTTTGAAACAGTTGTTAAAGTCATTTTCCGGTATAGCATTCAATGCTCGTAGCGTAAGTCTTTAATTGACTTAAAGTGGTCTACCGGAGTGGTCGTTTGAGCCGGAAGTCACACGGAGCTAAATCAGGCCAATTTTTTTTTAAACCTCACTGTCAGTTAGATCGACTGTTAATCGTCGATTCTCAAGCACCAATTCCTTTATTTTACGTTTCCTGACAGCCTGGTAGGTGGAAAGCATTGTTTTGCAGACGTTAACACGACGCTGAAAAAATTGAGTGATTTTGGAACCAATTCTCTTTGAATAATTTGAACCATTCAATGACACTAGCGCGTGATAAACAATTATCACTGAAGGCCTTCTTCAACATTCTGAACGTAGCGTCACCACAAATCTTTTTCCACACACAGAATTTGATGAAACTTCTTTGTTGAATAATTTACTCATCGTAAAAATCGCCAAATGCACTTTATGTACTTAGGAAATTATGAGTATTATTTGGTACAGATGTCACTGACAGTCATACCACCCTAGAAAAAAACATTTGAACGAGCGGGTCTCCGCTCGAAATTTAAAAACTCTTACTACTTTTTGTTGTACATATGTGGTACATGGACGCTGGAGTAATGCATTAACTGATTTTATAAGCTTGTATTAGGTCAAATTCTCTCTTTCGCCTTTTTGTCTTTTGAATTTCGCGGCTATGTATAAAGCGCTACAGAGCTCGTATCTGGCAATAATATACATCTTTGAAAGGTCTTGACAAAACCTTCAAAACGACGCTATGCGTGATTAGTTTGGATATTGCGTTCAACAGTTATAGATGTGTAGACATGGAGTTCACTAACGCCGAAATTGGTGCTATTTTAAAGTTTTCCTTCGTTAAAGGCAAATCCGCTAGAAAAACGTTCCGTGAGATTAATGGTGTTTTGGGGGATGGTACTCTATCACTTCGAACTGCGGAAGAATGGTTTCGACGATTCAGAGCGGGTGAAAACGACACCATGGATAAGCCAGCCACCCGATCAAATCATGGAAAACTTCGAATAAGATCGGCATGTGGCACTATGAGCTGGTCCCATATGGCCAGACGCCTAATTCTACCATCTACTGCGAACAATTGGACCGCTTGAAGCAGGCGATCGACCAGAAGCGTCCAGAATTGGCCAACAGGAAGGGTGTAGTGTTCCACCAGGACAACGCCAGACCACACACTTCGTTGATGACTCATCAGAAGCTACGGGAGCTCGGATGGGAGGTTTTATCGCATCCACCATATAGCCCGGACATAGCGCCAAGTGATTACCACCTATTCCTGTCCATGTTGGTTTAGAGTTGAACTCAAAAGAGGCTTGTGAAAAGTGGCTGTTCGAGTTCTTCGCAAATAAGGAGAGGGGGATATTATGAAGTTGCCGTCTGGATGGAAACAGATTATCGAAAGAAACGGCGCATATTTGAACTAAATCCGATCACTGTAACACTTTTTATAAAGCATTGAACAAAGAACAAACAAAAAAGTTTTATTGGCGCTAAAGGAAATACTGACCAAGTTGATTAATTTTTCGCCGAAGCACATTATTTATCAATAAATTTTTGATCACTTGACATGCAGAATTTTAGATGTGCAATGGGATGTAATTCAAATTTTACCAGAAAATCACGTCAAAAACTTACAACTTATTATTAAGTATAGGTTTGAATAACGGATGTTTGGCTCCAATTGGAACACGTACCCCAAATTTGAAGAGTCCACGTCTGCTATTTGGTATCATATCATATTTGAAATTTAGAAAAAACTTACTATACACGAAGTTTCGGTGCGATCAAAGGACTTTTTGAGTTTTGGCCAGCTTTTTTAAAAATCGGCTACTGTGCACTGGTAAATTTTATGAGTAATAAAGTTCATCAGGGACTCGTCGCTTTAACTTATGCATCAACATTTTTGATGCGAGTTTTGCGTTGTGCTCTCACCAAAAACTGTTAAGATGACAATATTCACCAATAATACTAACGAAGATAATGATTCCCTTATCCGGGAAAAGTTGTGGAAAGATGTTATTTCGACTTCACTGACCGGGAAGGAAGTCTGTCATATTTCTATACTTTTGTAACATGTTGCTACAGATTATAGTAGTTTTGATCACCTAACGGATGTACGGAGCATATATCGTTATATATATACACATGTATATAAGTAGGATTCGAATGAAAAGCGGAGTTGAAATTCGGGTGACTCTTTATTCGAACGTCTGTCCGTGTGAGCTGTAACTTGAGTAAAAATTGAGAAGCTCGAATTAAACTTGGTATAGTGTTTCATAGAAAAAGAGAAAGAACGAAAAACGAAACTTATACAGTGCCATAACTAAGCAAGAAATAAGGACACAAAACTGTAATTTGGCACAAGAAATAAAAGTAACAAAGGACAATCCTGCACAAAAAAATGCGTGAAAATAGGCGCAGCCCCGCCCTGTGTGATGTTTAATCTACATATCTCTCACACCATCAAGCTAAAATAACCAAATTCGTTCAAGACAGATCCCTTAAGCACTCGCAGTGGAGAGAAAACAGACGTTAGAACCGACAACAACACGTGCGGGATGGGATAGATACCGATAGTTGAAGAAGGAAGCGAGACGCATTTGCAGACAAAAAATGTGAGCTGCCGAAATGCGTTAATGCGAAGAGCTCGACAAGCTGACCTACAAGGGTAATGCTCGAGAATCCTACGAAAAGATGCGACGACTAACAGAAGGTTTAAAGACTGGAGCATACTCTTGAAGAACACCCAGTGACTGATGGCCAAAGCATACTTAAATCATGGAGGGAACACTTCTCCAGCCTGCTGAATGGCATTGAAATCATAACACCAAGAGATGGTGAACCCGATTCTCGAGTCGATTATAATGGAGTAGACGTTCCATTGCCCGACCATGAAGAAGTCCGAATAGCAATTACAGAACAACATAGCGGCGGGGGCTGATGGATTGCCTGCTTACACATTAAGAAACGGCGGCGAAGAACTGATAAGGAGCATGCATCAGCTTCTTTGTAGAATAGCATGTCCTACATTTTGAATTTATGTATGCTCTGCCAACTAACAAGAGATAAGCCTTCTCATCATCGCATATAAGGTTCTATCGCGCGTATTGTGTGAAAAATTAAAGCCCACCGTCAACAAACTGATTCGACCATATCAGTGTGGCTTTAGGCCTGGAAAATCAACAACTGACCAGTTATTTACCATACGCCAAATCTTGGAAAAGACCCGTGAATAGAGAATCGACACGCACCACCTCTTTGTCGATATCAAAGCTGCTTTTTACAGCACAAAAAGGAACTGCCTTTATACCGCGACTTCTGCTTTTGGTATCCCCACGGAACTAATACGGCTATGTAAACTGACGTTGAGCAATGCCAAAAGCTCCGTCAGGAGAACCTTTCCGTGTAAGTGATCAGACCATATAGCAGGAGGGGAACAACAGACGGAGAAGACTTCCATTTTGATTGCGTACTTAGTCCAAAGTAGCACCTGTGGACAAGAGTTGAATTTCTAAGCTGACATTGCTGTTGAGCGGAATTATCTATGACTTCAAATTATGAGTGTCCACAACGATAAGATATTTCGTCTTTTTGTCGTTCACATTCAGACGCTTCGCTTCCTTAGATGCGCTTCTACAGAAAACAGATCTAACGACGCGGTTGTTGAGGAATATGATATCAATATCATCGACGTACACCAGCAGCTGTGCACTCTTATAGAAGATTGTACTTTTTCTATTCTGCACGATAGGAAGTTTCCTTGTTTGAAACCTTTCTTGATATCGAACGACTCGTAGAGGTATTTCCCGATTCTGACGGAGCATTTGATGTTGCTCAACGTCAGCTTACACAGCTGTATTAGCTTTGTGGGAATACCAAATTTAGACATAGCGGCACGAAGGCGGCCTTAAAATCGACGAAAAGTTGGTGTGCAAGATATGGCGCATAGCGAAAATCTGATGGAGGGTAGATATTTCAGGTCTAAAGTCACACTGATAAGGTCCTATTGGCGGTGGGCTTCGGTCTTTCTTACACTATGTTTCATAAGATCTTATATGCGTATTATTGTGGGGTCTCCCTTTTTGTGGATTAGGCAATTTCATAGAAATTTCGAACATTACCACTGTTGGCCAGCCTCCATCTTTTCAAACTCACGCATTTCGGCTTCTTTCTTTGTTTCTGAGCGCATGCATTTCATTTACATCTTCAACTATCGTTATCTATCCTACCCCGCTCGTGTTGTAGTCAATCGTAATAATGCGAGGTAGGCTGCGACACGACCATCCCTTATTGCACCAGCTGTAAGTAAGATGTCGGTTGTGATTCCAACTTCTCAACGTCGTACCTTTCATTTGTTTGCTGACGGGTGTGCTTTGCTATACAGAGATCATGGAGGTCAACCAATAACAAAAAACAACCATAATGTTTAATCCTTGAAAAAAATATGGAGTTATTTTATAGCGACTAAATAATTTTCACCACTAACGGTCAACCAAAAATAAAAACTCGAGCTTAATATACTATACACCAATATTGCACAGATGTTTTAACGTAGATTTGTTTCGAATCGAAATTTGGCCATTTTGCTCGATGGCATGGCGCTGAGTCATCCTGGAATATTAGGTGATCGATATAAGGATAAGGCACTTTAATTATGGATTCACTATTTCATCAGAAAGGTCATTAGCCTTTGAAAACCTAATTTTCTTTACTATACACCTAACTCTTTTTTTACACGGTTTCTTTTTACACGGACTTGAAGTTACACGGTTGAGAAAATTTTTTTTTTGTAAAAAATTTTTAATCTACTTCGGTTTTTAAATCACTGTCTTGTCATTATGTTTGTTTTTACCACACTTAGCACCATTGCTGAAATGAACATACATAGTAGTAACTGGGAAATCCCTTTATTCGATAACTCTTACCTACACATCTTGTTCATATGATATTTAAATTGCTGAAATGGATATCTCCAGCGATGATACCGACTTTACTCCAGTTCGTCGCAAACAATTGTTTTCAAGTAGCGACGAATAATTATGTAGCAATGTAAATATTTTTTCCTTATTTCTATTCTAATTTTTCTGTTCTTAGTTCTGGATTAACAGTTTTCTTTTGTTTTTGCTTAATATACCAATTATTCACCCGTATGAATTATGTATTTTAAGTTTTAATGCTCAATAAAATGCCATATGAACATACAATTTGTATGCATATCCGATTTTTCATAGTTTTCAACATTTTTTACACGGTTTTTCGAAGTAAAACTTTTTTTTTATTTAATCTTACACGGTTTTCAGATGACATTTTCTATAGGAAACGCCTCTTTTTTTACACGTTTTTTCACACGGATTTCTGAGGAACGTATCTACCGTGTAAAAAAAGAGTTGGGTGTACTATTATCCTGCAACCTCTGACTACCTCAACGCCGCACGTAACGTAAATTTGAGAGCTTAAAATTAAATTTGCTTTCATCAAACTACATAATCTTTTGCCAATTATATTGATTCCAATTTTGTTATCCGATAAAGTCGTGCAGCCTTCCTTTTTGTGTTAATGGTGACTTTTTGGCTGTGCTTTTTCCATATAAACCCACAAAATTTTGCATATCCGCCCTTATAGAAAGTGCACTTTTAAAGCAGCCGCTTAAAATTCTTCAATTGATGAAAATATTAAAAAAGTAAAGAATATCGCGCTTGAAAATCGTCAAGCACGTGTTAAAGAGATGGCAAGAGAGCTCGACATCTCTCATGAGTCGGTTCGAACGATTTTGGTGGATATTTTGGGTATGAAACGCCTTCTTGCTCCCGCATTCATGGCAACCATTAAAAAACAAACTGAAATTGCCATTCCGGGGAACCCATTATCCGTCGATCGAAGAGATAGAATAAAATTCGCAGAATGCGCTGAATCTACCTCTATCTACATGACCAAGACGCCTTTCACCAGATAAACTGGCAGCGCCTAAAGCAGAATTCGAAAGTATAATCAAATTGGGCATCTGCCGCCCATCGAACAGTAGTTGGGCCAGCCATCTTCACATGGTAATGAAAACAGACGGTACCTGGCGACCATGTGGAGATTTCAGGGCATTCAACAGTGTAACAGATCCAGACCGATATCCAATTCCATATCTACTGGACTTTACCTATAATTTAAAAGGTATTCAGCCGAAGGCCCTGTCGCTAGTGCTGTTATGTTTTATAGGCAGTATAATTATTCATAATTGTATTTCCTTTAATAAATAAAGATATACAATTTAAAAGGTAAGATGATCTTTTCAAAGATCGATCCGCAAAAAGCTTTCCTCCGAATTCCCGTAAATCCAGAGGATATTCCGAAAGCAGCTATCATTTCGACTTTCGGAAGACCCTTCGGTCTTCGCAACGCAGCGCAGACATGCAAAGATTCATACATGATGTCCTACGAGAACTAGATTTTACATGTCCATACATGGGTGACATCTGCGCCGCATCATCATCCTTAAATAAACATCTATGTCACCTCTGTCAACTCTTTGAGCGCCTACAAAAACATAACCAAAGACTCAATACTACAAAGTCAGTCCTTCGAAAGTCCGAAATTACATTCCTAGGGCACACCGCCTCAGCAGAAGGACGACGAAGTAAACAGGACTTTGAATCGCCTCCTTTTGGAGGTCCACTGATGCGTTAGAATCAGCTATCTTTATCGATTGTCCAGTGAGAATTTCAAAACATTTCAACGATTAGAAGCGAAGTTATTGCGTTTTAAATGTCAGTATGTTTGTGTTATCGGTGCGAAAATGAGCTGCGAAGAAAGAGCCAAAATTAAATTTTGTTTTAGAATTGGTAAAACCTTTACCGAAACGTTTCAGTTGATGACACAAGTTTATGGCCTATCCCGTAGCAGAGTGCACGAGTGGTTTCAACGTTTTCAAAGTGGTCGTGAGGACACAAATGACGATTAACATGTGGGCCGATCAAGATTCGTGATCACCGGAAATTCCATCGAAACTATGCGTGAATTCATCAAAAATCAGCCGAAATCATCATTGAAATTCATGGAAATGGAATTGAACATTCCTAAAAACCAAACCTCAATAATAACAGCATTTCTCTACGATTTAATTTATTTTTAAAACCTTCCTCTTCAATCACTCTATCTATAAAAAAAACTGTATCAAAATCCGTTACATTGTTTTCTAAATTTAAGCATACATAGGGATAGATATTTGTCGATCAGTTAAAGTGAAATAGTTGATATTAATAAGAACCAATGGGATACAATGAAATTATATAAATTTTGATTTCAGCACTATGTGTTTATTAAAAGATTGTGGATTCTAGCTGGAGCGAACGCTATGCGCTTTATTTAAATTCCAAACTAAAACTAAATCTTAAAATATAAGTCCTGCTTGCTTTTCCCTACTCTTGGCACAATTTTGGAGTAACTACCGTTGCTGCAATGAACTGCACCTGCTAATATTGTTGTTGCTGTAGCGTACCTTAATGCAATTTGGAGGTTGTTGTTATTGTGAGGACAAATGATGAATTTCTGTTGCTGCGTTGAAATATGAACTGTTGATGTAGCGAAGAATTTGCGTTCTAATGTGTTAACTGCCCCGTCTAAATCAAGGCCGGCCGCGGCCGCTTTCATGATATTGGCTACCGCTTTCTTCTTATTATCTCTGTCCTGAATGCATTTATTCGCCCTGTACATCCAAAATACTAATGCTTCACCTATAATGGTAGCAACAGCCAGTATCACAAGTTGAAAAACTGTGTTGAAGGAATTGCAGGTCGGAGGTTTCGTTGAAAAACGTCGTACCATTAATGCAAACTTCTCCTTCGAATGTTACTAAATAAGTGCCGGTTATTGTAATCGATGAAGTTTCTTCTTCCCGAACTTCGACTGTTTGGTCGTTTATGATAAGTAAGCCAATGCCAACTTCGATGTTAGGATCAAGGTTATTGGAGGTAGTTTTTCATGACGCCTTATTATTGTTGAATAGTTGTCACACAATTGTAGAATTTTTTTCTTATTTTACAAAAGCTTGCAGTTTGTAACTGAAAACGTTGAGTTGCCGCGATCCGCAACGGTATCGGTCGGAGTAAATGATACTGTCCAAATTTGTTATAACTGCTCTACTTCTGGCCATTAACAATTCGAAGAGATTACCAGTGATAGCGTCGGTTTGTTTTGTATTGGCAATAATATTTGCTGTTGTTAACTCGGCTATAATCGTGTAAGCGGTGTCTACGCCAATAAAGAAGAAGAATAAAATTTGTTAACAGTCTCAATGAATTTATCGATATGCTGTTGTATCTGAGAGTTTATGAAAAGTTGACGGTCATTCCATAAATTCTTGTGCTTTAAATATAAGATCATTAAAATTGTCGAAATCTGGACTTCCAGCCCTGTATTTTAGCGCAGTGTCAATTATATATATGCTTCGCGCTTATCTATTGTGAATTTTCACCTTGTCAATGAATCGATAAATTTGATCAATGTCTGCCTGAAGAACTTTAGTCATGTGTGATTGAGGAAAACGTGAAATATATTTTCCGTTTCTCTCAAAACGGTGAGGTAATTTATCAAATTTATTCGATGCGTTAAGAAGTCATGTTTGTCCGAAACTGCTATATTTCCGTCAATAACTTGTATGTAGTTGGATTTTTGCAAATTTGATAATTATGCTGTCGGATCCCCGAGTACGAAAAAGTGGTAATATAACTCTGTAAAGGGGAAAATAAAATCAAAAATTATTACCTGAGATTACTCTTGTGAGCCTTCCTATTATCTATTAAAACTTTGGATCTAGATCCTTTTGAACCGTTTTTTCCGTAACAACTTAGCCCTTCCTTACTTGCTTTGTTTTTACTTTTTACACCAAGTCACATGAAAAATTTATAAAAGATCTTGTCTGTAGTCCTCAGGAATTAGTTTTCACTGAAACCGCGTTCGACTCCAATTATGATTGTAACGTATCTTTATTCAATTTTGCTGTTGTTGTTATTGTGAGGACAAATGGTGAATTGCTGTTGCTGCGTTGATATATGAACTGTTGATGTAGTAAAGAATTTACAGGTTGGTGGCAAATTTATGAACGTATGAGTAATCTATATATTAGGTTCATTTTATATCAAAAACCGTGCACAATTACTTATTTTCCACTAGGATCCCACGAAGTCGGGTCAATGTATTTAGAACTTCCTCGGTTATAAAGGTTTCGAAGTTCCCTACATTTTTAAAGAAAAAACTCAAATTACAAATTTATAGGGGAATGCTTATTATCATTCGAAAAAACATGTTTAGGCATTATTTTTAATCTCTTTAAAATATTGGCCGTGGCTAGGACCATCCGGTGAGTCCAATTTTCTATGATTCGTGCGAGCATTTCGGCTGGTAACTGGCTAAAGACACCCCCGATGCTTTGGTCCAAGGCCTGAATTGAAGCGAGATTATCCGCATGGACTTACTATCCCCACAGGAAAAAATCTAACGGTGTGATATCACACGATCTTTGTGGCAAATCGATCGGTCAAAAACGTAAAATTAGCTGCTCACCGAAGTGCTTTTTCAATAAATCCAATGATTGATGCGATGTGTGGAAAGTGGCACCGTCTTAGAAATGTCGCCGAAATCACGAACTTGAATTTCAGGCATCAAATAATCGCGATAACGGTTGCCATTGACGGTTACGTTCTCATTGACATCAATTGTGAAGAAATATGGACCGATGATTACACTGGCCCACAAACCATACCATACCGTTGTTTTTTAGGGTGAAATGGTAGCTCTTTAATCTCATCAGGTTCTTCTTCTTCTTAAATGCAGCAATTGTGCTTGTTTACATACCCATTGCGCCAGAAATGAGCCTCATCACTGAACCAAATTTGCCTAAAAAACGTCAGGTGCTTTTGAAACTTTTCAAGAGCCCATAAAACAAAGTGATGGCGCTTCGGAATGTCCGAATAAATCCTTGCACAAGCTGTATTTTGTACGATTTCAATTTAAGATCACGATAAAAGCGCCAAGTTGTCCCATACGTCAGTTGGAGTTGCTGCGAACGTTGCCGAATCTACTCTCTACGGTCTGCGTGTGCAGTCTCACCTATGGCTGCTATATTTTCTTCAATGCCTGCTAGACGGGATCTATTACATGGGTGATGATGTTGCGGATAGTATACTCAGTATGCCGATTATATTGACCATAAGTTGGCCAAACGCGCACGAAACACATTCCTTACAGAACGCGAATTTGTATAATAAAATTGAACGATTTGTGAACGTTGTTCAGGCGTAAGTCTTTCTATGACGAAATGCTAAACAATACTGAACAAAACTAACATGACAACTTGTACGACACACGTGATATGTCAAAAAAAAAGCTTTGAAAAAAGTGTCTCTACTTGGATCACATAATTTTTAACAAACTTTTCCACTTTCTTTTATTATAACATCACAAATTTTGACCAACCTCAAAGGTTTAAAATCAGGTGGAAATCGGAAATCTCTATATATTTTGACATTTCTGAGGTATACTCATGCACAGGCAGACATATTCAGTATAAGGTTAATTAGAATAAAATATAATAAAATCACCATATATATTATATGTATGTAGCATATTGAAGCTTGGTTAATTCGTAAACCAATTTCACATATGTATAGTACCGAACTACTTATATATTATATCTACGTATTGTATAACAGTTCATATAGTTTTTGTGAGATATAATATATACTTATTTAGAGAAAAATATGTTTTTTTTAGTTTTGCAAAAGTACCACATACATATATCCTCTCCCATATATAAGGAGTACAGTCGACCGGATGTTTGAACATGGATTATGTGAAGACTTGGGCTTGAATTTTTCACCCAATCTCTTTCATTTTAGCCACTAAGGTATACTATTATTATGAAAAGACGCTTTCTTAATTTCATTACGATAACTCACAACTTTTTATATATGTGGACTTAAGTCAACGGGAAGTTCGAAAATGATTATATTAGGCATTTGAGAGCTAACCTGGTTTAATCCGTTTTCCATATACAGACATTATTTTACCAAAAAACCGTTATTTTCGTTCAAAAGTTGGCAATGTACACTGGGGTCTCCATATTCAGTGTCTGAATGGTACGGTTCGTTTTTGACAGACTTTTCTTAGAAGCACTAGTTTTACAGATTAACCGATATGTTTGTTAAACAGATAGCAATAGGCACTGGAATCCCCATATTCGGTTTCTAATGCTTAAACAGTTATGATCTGATTTTGACAATTTTTAGGCACAACTAGTGTGCCGGAGTTGTGTAGAGTTCTATTCCGATATATTCATTAGAAAGTGAGAGAATCTATAACATTTGTGTTATATGGAAAGAAGGTGTAGTTGTGATTCGATATCGCCCATTTTCAAACGTAATGTTATAATGCCAGAATAATGTTGCGTACCGTATTTGATTAAAAGTGATATAGAAGATCCGGAGACGTGTGTTTGCCCTAAAAGTGTGCGGTGTCACATCCATAGTTCCATTTTGGCATCCGTCTCTTATAAAGTTCTCTCTTGTTATTTTGGGTGTTACATTTAACGTCTCTGACACGTTTATTTATTAATTTATACCATTTTTAGTAGTTTTACCACAACTGTTTTATAGGGAGTGGGCGGAGTTACAATTCGATTTTGTTCAATTTAACACTGTCGGATGTACTAAGACAACATTTTGGCTGATTCTGGAGGCGCAATTTTTCAATATCTTTCAAACAGCATATGCCCTTCTCTAATGCGGTACGTCATACCAAATAACCTTCCTAAATTTACTGTGGAGCTTAGTCATGGAATTGTATACGTTTTCGATTAGATGCGTTTTATGGGCGTGGCAATGGTCCGATTCATCCCATCTGCAATAGCAACATACCTAGTTTTATTTAGATACCAGCTCGATGATACGATTCTGATCGTTCATATATATAAACATATATAAAATATATATATATAAGTGATACAAACAACGGTTAGGTGAACAAAACTATTATACTCTATAGGAACATTTTGCGATAATATAAAAGTATGTTTGTTGAAATATAGAATTAAAGTTTTGGTATGCTTTGGTTATTTGATAACTAATATTGAATATAGCTAATTCTTGTAAATGACATCAGTATAGTTGTGTCTATTTTTGTTAACGGTTATTCACACAAATGCACTTACTCTTTCAATTGGCACAGCCAATGACAGCGCCACGTAAACGTAAACACTCAAAGCAATTATTATATATACATATGTACGCTTACATTCGGAAGTCTAACATATTTAAACAAATATGTATATGCATACGAGAATGAATGGCGTGTTTGCACAGGTAAAAACGCGTACACATTAAAATTGTTAGAAAAATATGTACTAGTTATTTTACATAAGGAATCTTTCAAAAATACTTTTATATAAAATTTAAATTGTATACATACATATAACATATTATTCGATAAATTCGTCTCTCTGTCCTGTCGCTTAATGAGCTACTTCGGTACAATTCCCGTACATCTTAATTATTTAATGCAAACATGGTGTGGTTTATAGTTGTGTTATCCATTTTTGCACCAGTTATATCTTAAAATATTTCAACCATTTTCACCACAGAATTTCATTAAAAGTTTCAATAAGAATAAACATTGCCAAATATTAGATCTTTTATAATTAGTTGCAGACTACCAATTAACTAATTTTATATTTGGGAAAGTTAACACCTTATTTGTCTAACAAATTTTTTGACAAATGAAAATTCATTCTTATTTGTTATTTGAAAACACCAACGAAATTTCTGTCACAAATAATGAATCATCATTATAATTAACATTTAACAAAGTTTCACATCCTACTTTTATGTTTTGGTTTAAACTGAAATCAGAGGATAAACTCATGTATAACACTTATTACACTCCAAAATAATTAATTTAATAGATTCACAATTAATTTTTATTTTCCTTTGCTATTTGAACACGTATTGTTAATTGTTTTAGTAAATTTGACACATCACTTGTGCTGTAATACTTTGGTTTAATTATTCACTGTGCGAGAAGTTATTGATTTGCATCATATAATATGCGATAATTGTGTATTTAGTTTTCCATAGCACTATTTCATTAATTATTTGAATTCATAAAACTTGTTGTTTACTTTTTAAATGGTGTGTATAACGTATTAAAACCGGCAGCTCTCACCTCCATCATCATACGTAGCCGCGTCATCATAGCAGCATAGCACTACTTTTACTGCTTAAGACATCGTTTGAGTAGCAGGTTAACTACTTTGGTGAGATGCGTGTACATAAACCAAATGTAGGCGAAATGCGTTCGGGAAATGCTGATACTCTTTCGCCGAAAGTGAAACTAGCACTGTAGTGTTTCTGACTGCGTATTGCATCAATGCTTGGCGCCGTAGAGAAAAGTGTCATCGAATTTCAAATGAGGCCGACGAAGTTTATTGTCAAAGATGAGGGGCAAAATGGTAAGTACAACAGTATAATGTAACTATTTTCTTTCATTTTCTTAATGCCATCTTACAATGGTTCATTGGTATTTATCAAATGAATTGTTAGAAAACCTTACGAAAGGGCGCTCATGTGCAAGAGGTCAACTTCACTTCGATATTTGTGGCACACTGAGGCTGCGTGCTGGCGTGGCTTGTGTGCAACCTAAATGCTCTGATGCAATTACACAATTAAAACAAAAGCATCATCAAATTCACGTCAAATGTTGTTTCCTCCAACATTAATGATAACTGGTAACATATAAAATTAATACCTAGCTAGTATAATAATAGCCCAATAACAAGAACAAGCTATAAAACGCTTTACTGATTTAAATATCAGTTTTTCTACTTAAGAAAATCATACTCAACGAATATAATGCAAAACTACAAAAAAACTTCAATCTCCAATTATTATCACAAATATATTTTTGCAACGAACAAATGTATATATGTGTGTACAGTATTCCATTAAAATTCGTAATTCTCAATGGTGACAACTGTTACAAGCATAAGCGAAAAGCAGCTGGTGGTGTACCATTCACGAAGCACTTGTTACAAAATATTTATTTGCAATCTCTCTGTCGCTCTGCCTTATCCAATGAACAGGTGCTGTTGTTATTTTACAACTGCTAATGTTCAAGCCTCTCTTATCATTACATATAAATGCATTCAAATATTGTAGAGTGAAAGAGAATGTATATTCTCTTATTATGATAGAACTGAAATTTGGTTGGCCGTAACAATATCTGCGTACTGGTATAGGCATGCCTCCTTTAATATTGCTGCTATTTAAAAACATAAGTAATCGCTTAACAACTTATTCTGCAATATTCTGGCCCTCTTATATAATATTTATGATGTGTGTTATTACAAACATAAATAAACGCGTAATATATACATATGAGCAAAGGTATATACATAGGTATCTTGTATTTTTATGTCCATTTAGAACAATAGGTTGCACTACTACCACTACCAGCTGCTAACGTTATTTTTGTTATATGAATCTAGTTATATTGAAGTAATTGTTATTATTGTTATTTAATACTAGCGTTCAGACCAGTTCAACCTGACACCATTTCCTGCAATATTTCTAAAATAGCATTAATTTCGATCCTACTTTCTTAAAACCGTCAAATCTTAAATATGCTTATGCGGAAAAGTACTACATATGAATTATCTATAAAACGTGCGATTCAAAAGCATAAATTAATTAATAATTATATGATTAACTAGCTGACACCGCAGCCGTTGTCCTGCGTGAAATTATGTGTTTTGAAATGAAAAGAAAGTTATTTTTATCATTTCATTTTTTTTTTCGATGTAACGCAGTTTAATAAACAACATTTTTTGGTTTCTGTTCCGGTGTACAGAAAAGATGGTTTTCCAACTCGTGAGAACGCCATGTACATACATATATCTGACCGTGTCAAAAACATAGCATTTACAAATTTATGCCACACATTATGATTGGACACTAGTTGATTGTCATCTCAAATGCAATTTTCACTGGAAACGGAATACGTTTGAACCGAAATGGCAAATCGTTAGAACTCAAAGGAATTCTAAGAATCAAGCATTCTGCCCCCTTGTATTCTATAGCGCAGATTGCGGAACATATTAACGACAGATCCAACTTTAAGATGTAAATAATGCGGTGGCATACCAAGCCTGAATTTAGAAAATCCTCTGGGTAATTCACGGCGTCGTCTTGATTGTCAAGACGATCGATGGATTTGTATGAGCGCAAGTCTCCCGGAATTTGACTTTAAATCTTCCAGATTAAGTCAAGAACATCGGTATTTTTGGCAACTAACATTGCGCGTGCAATTAAGGAATCGTAGTCATCTCTAGTGAATTGATAAAGGGAAAATGGAATTGATATCAAACCACCGGAAGTATCAACCGGAATTGTACCATTTCCAATTTTTAGCGAAGACGATGTAATGATGCAATGTTATTTTTGTTCGTATCCCATAACTGACGCGGATTTTAAGGGGGATATGTCGAAATGTTTATCGCGAAAAGTGTGCGAACTTCATTTTCATTCCAGTGATTAACATGTTCCAGCAATTGTAATTGCTGGCTTACTTCTCCAAAACTTGCACCCACCGTACCATTCACAGTACGCAATGACTCAAATAAAGTTGAACCGCGTACATTGACCTAAGCTAGAGACAATCGTCGTTTTTTGGGTGGATTTCGTAAATTCGTCCTATTGCATTAGTTGATAACACACCTGGATGTCCATCTACTGGTTAGCCTTGCTTTTTGCGCAACTATTTCTTCGACGATACATTCCAGGTATAATATCAAGGTATTTCCGATTAGAGCAATGTTCTCGTCAACCTATAACTGACGAAAGTTGATAAAAACTCGTGAATATTAATTTGATTGCTGGCGGTGTTTTCACTGACTGTACTGTATTCTCTGGGCTGAAGTACACTCTTTGGCCATTCTCCAAATTACCTGCGAGACGCACAACAGTCGGAAAACGTTCATGAATTGTAAAAGTAAATATCTAACAAAGCGTGAATGGTGAACGTTCATGAATTGTAAAAGTAAATATCTTACAAAGCGTGAATGGTGAATATAGTACGATTCGTGGGTTGTCAACTTCGATATTCACTCTTCTGAATTGAATGCTGAATGTTCTGCCATTGTCGTCTGGTGAGCGATGGCGATAGAGTGGATATATATCATTTCTAGTTTGGGTTTCCGAAAGAAAAGCACGTGGATAGTGTTTCGTGCATTTATTGTCAGACATACCAACCGAAGTGAGATTATAGTGTCCGCAAGGTCCATGAACCATATTGGTTTTCATCACTTCGTATAATACTTGATATTTCTCTACACAAGGAATTTCCGCAGAAATGATTTCAACAGTTTGATCTGGTGTAACCACCACCATTCAAATAATAATGTGTGCGTGCGGCACATCTCTTTTTTGCCACTCAACAGAGTACATCTAACATCTAACAGCACCACATATGTATACGTTGCTTCAAGACAAAGTCCATCAAACATCGTAACTGTTACTTGAAAAGTTGTGCTGTGACATCGTGACGATCGCTTGCTGATTGACCGATATCCATAATTCCGCACGTAGGGCACCGCATCCTGAGAGTACTTCTTGCCTTGCTTTGCCTTGGGCTGCCATATGTTGATGGAAAGGACTGTTTTTAGGGGTTTTCCAGCAATTATTCGAATTGCCTGCCGTAAAAACCATCCTTGAACCTCAACGAACATTTTAAAAAAAAGAATTGGCAAAATTGGTCGAGGTGTTGTTGAGTTATGCGCTTAGCAACACATTTTGCGATTCATTTTAATATATAAGATAAAGCGCGGGCCGTTTCAAGACATATCATCATATCATTCAGTACAATTTAATGAATAGAATAAGAGGAAAAGGACGTTCTTGTATAGTATATATATGATCATTTAAAAAACTCGAGTTAAATATGGAGTTATACATATATAAAAATGATCAGGATGATGAAACGAGTTGAAATCCGAGTGATTTTAGTAAAAATTAAGATACCTTAATAAAGCATTGTAAACGTGTTCATTTGCAAAAAGGTGAGAAGGATTTAATAAATGGGTGGAATCGGACAACTGCCAAGCTCGCAAAACGCTTTTGAACGAAAATTTATAAAGTGCAAGCACAAAAGTAAAAATGCAATGGCTCAGGAAATCGCAGTAGCAAGAAGAACACTTGGGCAAATTTTTAGAAAAAATGGGCGTGTGGTCGCCCTGTGAGGTGTTTAATGTAGATATCTTCTTAAATGTTCAAGTTATAATATCCAAATTCGCTAACAACCAGTCACTTAAAGACCCCAATTAACGCTGTAAAAAATGGGAGAAATCGCCCCCGCCCATTTAGCGGTTCTATTAAAAATTACTAAAAGTGCGACAATTCAATAAATAAATGCGCCAGAGGCAAAAAAATTTAAAACTGGTATAATACAAGAGGATTTTATGGACGATCCATATCCACCAAACTCCATCTGATTCTTACACTTCTCAGTTTTCAAATGAAGTACCAATGATTTAAACTATGAGCAAAGAATAGTAAGACTTTGTTCATAATTTTAACATTTATAGTTTATTCTTCAAAATCTATTTCGTCTCCCTCAAAATAATCTCACTTGGCCCCAATACACTTGCGTCAACGTTATTTATAATCCTCGAAACATTTAAAGTCAGTTTCCGGAATAACATTCAATGTGCGTAGCGATTCACGTTTAAAGTTATGATTTGACTCAAAACGGGTTTTCCGGATCAGTCGTTAGAGTTCACTGAATAGCCAGAAGTCACATGGAGCTAAATCAGGCGAATTCAGTCATTCTGGCAAGATATTGGTTGAAAATGTGGCGAAAAAGATACATGCAGTAGGCTCCTTTGACGAATAGCTTCGCGAAAACGACACAATACAAATAGTATTCCTTGTTCCCCGTGGACAGTTTGGCCTTGTCAACAGAATCTTGATTTTTGACCTGCTAAGCTGTGGTTTTTCGGCTTCGGGCTACCTTTGCCGCGATATTTGGCCAATCTGATTATCTGTTATCGAATCGTAAACTTATACTAAATTTGATCGATAGAGGTGAGCAGTATCATGCCCAGTTATGACCCCGGATCCTAAAAGGTAATCATGTATCCTCCCTGGGGTAAAATATAATGTCTCATATGTCACGATTTTAATTCTCTTTCCAGCACTGAATTATCTGACTTTACTTTTTCGAAATTAAAAAGACTATATTGCTTTCTCTTAATAAATATAATTGTAACGCCTTGTTTTAACGTATTTTAAAAGGTAGCTGTTGAATAGTTGCTTGAAATTTCTATTTCTATAACAGAACAGCTTTAGATCTCGATGCTTAAAATACTCTCTTGCATTTTATGACTCGATTTATTCCGCACCCGCTCCTCGCGACGGGAGGAGTGTAATCGCTGGGTTATTATTATAACCTTTTACCACGATCTCTTGTGCCGAATTACATTAATTATTATGTCTTAATTTTCCGCTTAGTTATTGCACTTTATAGATGTTTGTTAATTGGCGTTTTGAGGACGTGGCAGTGGTTCCATAACAAACATTTACACCTAATTTTCAGGAACATATCTGAATTATTACTCAAATTATCATTTGCACAGATGGACAGACAAACGGACATACAGACAGACACACGAATTACCCCTCTTAAGAGTGAGCATTCTTTATTGGATCGACCGAATAGGCCTCGTCTAGCACGAGGTGAAGAAAATAAAGCAACCGTAGCCGAGAGTGTCCATGAAGACCGTGGAGTGTCGATTCGGTGCCGTTCGCAGCAACTCGGACTGACGTATGGAATGACTTGGCGCATTTTACGGTGAGATCTTAAATTGTTATCATGCAAAATACGGCTTGTTTTAAGAACTGAAACAGCTCGACCTTCCCAAGGGATTTCGCTTCGCTCTATGGGCTCATAAAAAGTTCCAAGAAGAACCGACGTTTTCGAACCAAATTTGGTCAGCGATGAGGCCTATTTCTGGCTCAATGGGTATGTAAATAAACGAAATTGCCGCATTTGGGACGAAGAGCAACCTGAAGAGTTGCCACTTCATCCAGAAAAAACAACAGTTTGGTATGGATTGTGAGCCGACAATATAACTAAAACTACGTATACTTCCTATACAACACAATTTTAAATTCCACCTAATTCTTTCACTTTTCAGTATAAATATCAAGCACCAATGAATACCATCTATTCAATTAAACTGTTCAAGCCACCATATACTGAATACGTGTACCCCAGTGGCTGACTTTTTGCCGAAAATATCGGTCAATCTGTGAGATATGTTATTTAAATTCGGGTAAAATATTTCTATGACAATAATATTATATTATATATATGTCAGAAATAGGTTGAATCGGGTCAGTATTTCTTTAAGCTCCCACATACCTAATAGAAATATTTTCGAGCTTCCAGTTAACTATGTCCCACATACATATATCGGCCAATCGGTGGGGTCATTTTAATGAAATTGAGAAAGCGTATTTTGCTAACAGCAGTGTATCTTTGTGCCTAAAATAATAAATTCGGAAGTAAATTTTTCTTAGCTCTAATATAACTGATATTCATGATTTCGAATTTTTTTCCGTTTGACTTTACTCCATATATAGGTTTGTTTCCCTCGCGGTTTATTAGTGATATTAAATTGCATATAAACAGTACAAATAATGACTTTACACATTTCCAGAAGCAAAATAATTTAAATTTGAGCTTCGGAAAGATTAATTTACAAAATTTGATGACCGACAGAATGTAAGGTTTGATTACGCTTAGCTAAAAATCATTTTACTGCAGCACATCCCGTTAAACAACATTGCAGGGCTTATTGTTGTCTGCGTAAATAAAAAGATTTCTTGCTCTTGACACATCGACCGTTTATCCGCCCGCATAAAACGCCATAACTGACCTGCACAATAAAACGCAAGACCGTTATTTACTTATAAGGATCACATGAGAGAGGGGAATCTGTGAGTTTGGAACTTTTAAAAATGTGGGCGTTGTCCATTCTCTAATACGTTAAATGTGCAAATCATCCAAACCACTTATGCTAAAACGTTCTCAAGATAAATCTTTTCAGCACCTGACCTCATAGCCCTCACCTCTCCCCGCAAGTGTAAAAATACGTGAAATTGGGTTATAGCTCCGGCCACTTCCCATAAAACGGTTCTGTTTAAAACTACTAAAAGTGCGATTACCTTTAAATAATTGTGTTAGACACACAAGATTTTGCACCCGAGGTGATTCCGAAAAGGTTTGTAGGAGCCGGTGTAAAATTAGACAATGTCCGTGATACTGTCCAAATTTTGGTTGACTTAATGCCGTAGATATCCTAGTAATATTAGTTTAACATTTAATATAGATTTAAATATAAAAAATTGATTTACGTGCTACTTCAATTGGAACATACTTTATGCCGAATATATTACACAATGTGGGAGCTACCATATGTAGGTATGTGTTTATTAAATTGCTTAAAAATATATTAACGAGTATACCTAAACAATTTATTCTAGACCTTGGACCACGGTAGTTTCTTTAACATATGAATTACATATCTCATCGGTGGATGATTTTAATATAACTTTAGCTGACACAATGTAAAATATAGCAATAAAACTAAATGAGTAAATAGCCCATAATATAATCTAATAAAATATATGGAGTGATTACAATTCATTCACGATTTCGTCGCAAATAAATGCTTAATGCTTTCACGAAATTTTCACACTATTGCAACATGTTGTTACAGAGTATAAAAGTTTTGCTAACATAACTTTTATAATTTAAAATAAACGAAATACTGACACGTGAAACTTCGATTATCCCGAATGTGTTGCAAGCCCAGCGGCCCAGCGTTTCAATTCTTCGCTAGTGCGACATTGTGGGAACGGCGTCTACTTTTTTTTCTGATGTTGCGAATGAGTGTTTTTTCACTTGCAAGTTTCAGCGGGAGCCTAAATAACGCCATTCCAAAGGACGCAGAAACCAGCGCAACCACTTTGTCTTTACAAAATTATGCCAGCAGCAAGTTCAGTAAGGAAATTTTGTCGATGACCTCTGGTGCGTTTAAGAAAAAAGACCTCCTTGTCCGCCCTACGACCATACAATGGATAACCATTTTCATTCGTTTGCGTATCTTTTAAGAGTGCGCGGTCATTTGGGCTGATATTGACGTCATATGACATGGCGTCTTGGAGGTTTACTTAGCTTTCAGAAAGCAACTAGCTCTAATTTAGAGTCATTCATCTTTATATATGGTACATATCCACCAAGAATTTAGATAGTAGTGTCCTACAGCGTGAAAACATTTTTAAATTTATTTCACGGACCAATATATGGAATAAGTAAAAGTCAATGCAGGTTACTTTTTAATTTGCGTTGGTTTGAGATATATTAAGTGCTCGATAGGTACGCACTCTGTCTTATACCGTCTGTCAGTCTCCGCGTCATCGTCTCCCACAGAAAACACCTGTAAATATTGTGTATGTTCATTAAGTGGTGCTAACGGTGTTCCTGTGTGGTGATGTACTTGGCTTTGTACTGTGGACGTAGACAAATATCTATCCACAGCGCGAATTTTGTCCGTCCCGAATGAGGTCATGTGAAATTCATAAGTTTCACTTGTTAATTATGCTTTCGAGGATCCCTAGGATTTTTTTTAATTATGAATAGTTACTTTGCCCCTAGAATAACACATTCCCACGTTTTCTTCCTTCCATTTTAATTCCCCACACTGCGACACACATTGCCGATACTGCAAATTTTTATGATTATTAGCCAACGCTCTGCTTCACGCTGAGCGAGTCGTCGAGCATTTGTCTCATCTACTGTCTCAGCAGCTCACGCTGATTAGCCATTAGCTAGGCATGCTCTCGATATCGAAAAATTGTTTCATCAGGTGTTTGAGTGGACTACTGTGTGACCATACGGTGAGCGTTGTCTTGCTGATTCTTCAGATGCCTCTGATGAACGTCAAAAGCGGAAGTTTATCTAGCTCCGACTTCTGCCAGATGTGCTCATTGCTCATATGTGCGCTGTACTGCATGTTCTGCAATTGTTATGGCTTGAGCTTCCTGTGAGTTTTTTGAAAGATTTGACTTAGGTTTACGGGTCGTAATTAGATATAAAACAAAATGTTAACAAGTAAGGAAGAGTTAAGTTCGGTTGCAAACGAACATATTATACTAGTGAAACTTGCAAGAACCAAAGCCAGGAAAATAGTTTAAGGTGTAAAACAATCATATAGAGTAAAGTCAACAGGATGTTCGAAAATCCTTATATTAATTATATAGGGGTTAGGCCAAGTTATCCCACTTTAGTAGTTTTTAACAGTACCGTTGTATGGGGAGTGAGCGGGGCTTTCCATCGATTTCATTCATTTTCACACTATTTGTAGTAGTTCTTGTAATATTCGTGCCGGGGATTTCGAATTTCGTTGTTGTAGCTTCAGTGGTTAAGGAGATATGCACATGAACTTGTTAACTTTTTCAAAAAGGTTAACAGGTGCTTTTGCTACTGCCATTAATTTAGTACTTAGTTATGACACTTTATATGCTTTGTGTTAATGGCGATTTGTGGGCGTGGCAGTGGTCCGATTACGCCCATCTACGAGCTCGAATTTTTTTTGTACTAAGGAACCTGTATACCAAGTTTCAAGATATCTCAATGTTTACTTATGTTACAGCTTGCCCGGACGGACGGACGGACGGACTGGTAGACTGACAGTCAACCGGATTTCAACTCTTCATGTCATCCTGCTCATTTATGTATATAATTCTATATCTCTCTCACTTAGTTTTAGGTGATACGTATAACCGTTAGATGAACAAAACTATGATACTCTGTAGCAACTGGTTGCAAGAGTATAAAAATAATACTCACTGACCAATATATTCGGTACAAAATTTGTTGCAGTAATGAAAATTATGAGTAGAAGTAAAAGGGAGTTGGGGGAAATATTGACTCGATTTTATTTATTTTAACCTATACTACAGACTAATAAAATGCTCACAGAGTTTCATCAAAGTTCCTCACATACAATCATCAATTATATGCGGTAAAATCAGAGGCATGTTCGAAAATCCTGATATTTCTTATATGGGAGCTAGTTGAAGTTTTCACCGATTTGTATCCATTTTAGGCACAAAGAGACACTGTTATGAAGAAAACATGCTCTATATGCGGTGCAAAGTCACCCTAAAGTTCGAAAATCTTTATATTGGACATTAAGAGTGGGAAGTATTTGTCCGATTTGAGATACAGACATACCATTATAAAAAAAAGGATTATCCCTGACATTTTCGATCAAAAGTCAACTATAGGTACCAGTGGCTAAATATTCGGTACCTAGAGGCTTGAACAGATTTAATTTAATTTAATTGATTTTTTATCATAAGGTCGCATACGATTAAGACATTATTCGTGCAAAATGTTATCACGTTAATTGCTCATTGATTTGTGTACTGGAAACTGAACGAATCAAGTGGAATTTAAAATTGTGTTATATGGGAAGTAGGCGTGGTTGTTGTCCGATTTCGTACGACTTTTACACTGAGACATAAGAATGTAAGAAGAATGCCGCCCACTAAGTTTTGTCGAAATCGGTTGATCAAGTCTCTAGATATGTAATTTCACCAAAAAGTAGGCGGTGGCGCGCCCATCGTCCAATTTTCACACCATCTCCCATAAAGCTCTCGCATAACATCTCGGTGATAAAATTTAATGTGCCTGGCCTATTTAGTTATTGATTTATAGCGATTTTAGTAGTTTTTAACAGCGTTATCCTCCGATTTCCTCAGAAGCCCACTTTTTCAAAAAAAAAAAAAAAAAACACTTTGCTGCTGCGATCCTTTGTACCAAAAGACAGCTTTATACCCTAATTTTGTGCTTAATTATGGTTTTTTATATTTTTCGGTTAATGGCGATTTGTGGGCGTGGCAGAGAGAGAATTTTGTTTTGTTGTACTAGAAACCCAAGTTTCATTGAGATATCTCAACTTTTACTCAAGTTACAGCTTGCACGAACGGGCGGACGGGCGGACAGACAGTCAAACGGGTTTTAACTTTTCTCGTCATCCTGATCAATCATTAAGTAAACGAAACTATAATATTCTGTAACAACTGGTTGCAAGAGTATAAAAATTAATATCTTAGAAATATGTGTGAAATATTAATAGATGAAAATATCTATAGAAATTGTAGCTAAAATATTACCTCTACTCTATCTTAGTCTCGTTGAATAAGAAAAAATACCTCAGTCAAATAATTATATACACAAGTATAGTATATGCGAAATTGTTTTTCTGTATAACTTGTGTTGCGCCAAAGGCACTACAAACATACCTGGTATACAATTCGTTTAACATTAAAAAAACTCATGCTCGCACCGCTCTTTCTAAAGAAGTAAGTCGCAACTTACGTAAAACATAACTATACAAGGTGCTTTCCAAAGTAAGCAGGACTTAAAAAAAAACAAAACAGAACAAATGATTTTTTCGGCAAAATCAATTTTTTTATTCAAAATAATCTCCTCCTGCTTCAATAAAATTTTTTGCATGGTCCAAAACCATATCGAACGAGTGTTTTAGTATGCCGGTGCAAGCCTTTTGAATGGCCTCTACGTCTGCATAACGCTTTCTTTTCATAGGCAAATGCATTTTTCCGAGAAGGAAGAAGTCGCACCTGCCATATCAGGTGAATACGGGGAGTGATTTATGGTTAAAATGTGATTTTTGGTCAAATAATCGTCCTTCGAATGTTGGATTCTGAGCAATTTTTGGTCGTCAGTCAATTTATGCGGAACAAACCGTGCACACACCTTTCGTAAGCCCAAATGTTCCGTCAAAATGCAATAAATCGATGTTTTGGAGATGTTCAGTTCCATTTCCATGAATTTCAATGATGATTTCGGCTGATTTCGGCTGATTTTGATGAATTCACGCACAGTTTCGATGGATTTTGATTGGATCACATGTTGTTCGGCATTTATGTCCTCACGACCACTTTGAAAATGTTGAAACCACTCGTGCACTCTGCTATGGGATAGGCAATCATCGCCATAAATAAACTTGTTTCATCAACTGAAACGTTTCGGTAAAAGTTTTTCCAATTTTAAAACAAAGTTTAATGTTGGCTCGTTGTTCGAAGCTAATTTTTGCACCGATAACACATACATACTGACACTTAAAACGCAATAACTTCACTTTCACTCTATGAAATGTCATTAAATTCACTGTACAATCGATAAAGATAGCAGATTCTAACGCTCCAGTCGACATATAGATAGCGTCACCAGGAGGCGCTAGATTCAAAAAGTCCTGTTTACTTTGGAAAGCACCTTGTATATGCAAAATTAACTATTTGTGTTCTTCCTGGTGCCAAGTTAACATAGAACTTGAAAAAAAGAGGGGTTTAAGACAAGAAAAATAAATTAAATTATTTGATTTTTTGAGAAAATGTGAAAATGTATTATCCGATGAGGATCGTGAATAGATTAAAGGAATGAGTCAACCTGGCATGAAAGTTACCCAGTTCGAGGATCAGCGAGGAATTCCTTCAGAAAAAATGCATACATCATTCATGCAATATAGCAGCTGTAAGCGCGCAACAACCCTAATTTTATAAAATATTTAAACTTAAGGAATATACATAAAAATACAACTCCAAGTATTTATTAAGTTTTAATTGTACATTAAAATGCAACCATATAGATGTATGTCCCGCAATTTGTCTGTGCTAGCTCATCTATGACTTACCCTTTTGCGTTGGCTTATTCTCTTTTGATTAGGTGGGGGAGTGGTACATACACCTCCAAGGAGCACAATTATTTTAGCGAACGATCGAATTATTGAAGTTAAATAAGTTACGAATCGATTTAAAATAAGTGTTTTACTTTGGTAAACGCCAACAACAGCCTTAGGCAACTAAAACATGCAATTTTAGCCGAACATGACAAATTTAATTCATATGTGCGTTCTTAACAAACTGATCTGAGTCAATAATTCATCGTGTACAATTTGTGAAAATGCAGATTGATACATAAGTGCCTAAGTTCGAGTGTAGCCGAACATTTTATATTTTGCAACATGCAAGAATCAAAGCCAGGGAAATATCTTAAGGTGCGAAACATCAAACAGAGAATCGGAATCCAATCAATTAGATTGTCTTATATGTACAAGGTCTGTCGCAAAAGAAACAGGACTGTTAAAAAAAAACAACAAAAAATTAATATTTTTCAAAACTTATATTTGTTTTATTCAAAGTAGTTTCCTTGTGCTTCGATACAGCGTTTAGCCCGGTCAATTAGCATTTCAGATGAGTGTTTAAGGTAATTTTTCGGAATGCTCTTGAGAATATCGGTCGTCGCCTTTTGGATAGCTGAAATGTCCTGAAACCAGTGTCCTTTCATGGGCAAATGAAGTTTTCCAAAATAGGTAAAAATCACAGGGTGCCAGATCAGGTGAGTAGGGTGAGTGATTAATGGTTAATATGGAGTTTTTTGTCAAAAAATCAGTGACAAGCGTCGACCGATGACACGGCGCATTATCGTACAACAGGTGCCAAGATCCTGCCTCACGGTATTGTGGTCGAGCACGACGAATGCGTGACAAAAGACGCTTCATAACACCAAGGTAAAACACAGCATTAATCGTTTGGCCAGGTGGGACGAACTCTCGATGTACAATACCCTCGGAATCGTAAAAACAAATCAGCATTGTCTCTATTTTTGACTTCTGAAGACGACCGACTTCTGATCGTCACAGAGGTCCTCACGACCTTCTTAAAATTGCTTAAACCACTCATGCACATTACTACGGGATAGGCACTGATCACCATAAACTCTTTTCATCATTTGAAATGTTTCAGTAGACGTTTTCCCAAGTTTAAAACAAAATTAAATACTTGCTTTTTGTTCAAAATGCACTTTACGACCGATGACCAAAAGCTGCTGTTACTTGTTGATCGATAACATCGATTGTGGTTATCCAATTGTCTTAAAATTTTTACGAAATGACAACAAGAGATCAAACTTTTTATTTCATATAGCCACCAATAGGTGGTGCCACCAGAAACAGTTATATTTAAAAAGTTCTGCTTCTTTTGCGAGAGACCTTGTATATTAACATGAAAGGCTATTATGTTATGCACGCATAACCTCCGAATTACAGGAGAGAAACATGTGAAAATTTGCTTTGGTATACTTTTACTCCGGAGTATGGGGTCATGTGTAGAAGTCACTCATAATTCCCGTCCTGCTGTATGGTGCAGAGGCCTGGATGACGAGTCGACGTTACGAGTTGTCGAAAGAAAAGTTCTGCGAAAGATTTATGGTCATTTGCGCATTGGCCACGGCGAATATCGCATTCGATGGAACGATGAGCTGTACGAGATATACGGCGACATTGACATAGCGAATTAAAGACAGCGGCTACACTGGCTAGTTCATGTTGTCCGAATAGACGAAAACACTCCAGCTCTGAAAGTATTCGACGCAGTACACGCCGGGGGAAGCAGAGGAAGAGGAAGACCTCCACTCCGTTGGAAGGACCAGGTGGAGAAGGACCTGGCTTCGCTTGGAATATCCAATTGGCGTCAAGTAGCGAAAAGAAGAAACGACTGGCGCGCTGTTGTTAACTCGTCTATAATCGCGTAAGCGGTGTCTATTTAAATTAAGAAGAAGAAGATACCTTTACTCCAGCAGAAGGTCTTAACGCCTTTCTGCAAAATCACTGACGAACGGCTGAACCGAATAGGGTGAAAATTTGTGAGGATGTAGAATTAAACTTCTGTGCGGTCAAAGGCTACTTTTTGTCGTTTTATGTTTAAAGTCAGAACAACTCATATATAAACAAGTAAGGAAGGGCTAAGTTCGGGTGTCACCGAACATTTTTTTCTCTCGCATGATACAGTGATTATTGAGATTTCATAATTCGTCATTTACATATTTTTCAAATACCGTATTTGTGTAAAGTTTTATTCCGCTATCATCATTGGTTCCCAATGTACTATATATTATACAGAGAAGGCATCAGATGGAATTCAAAATAGCGTTATATTGGAAGAAGGCGTGGTTGTGAACCGATTTCACCCATATTTCGTACATGTCATCAGGGTGTTAAGAAAATATTATATGCCGAAGTTCATTAAAATCGGTCTAGTATTTCCTGAGATATGGTTTATGGTCCATAAGTGGGCGACGCCACGCCCATTTTCAAAATTTAGTGTTTCTGACGTTTTTTGTTAGTCGGTTAACGCACTTTCAGTGATTTTCAACATAACCTTTGTATGGGACGTGGGCGTGGTTATTATCCGATTTCTTCCATTTTTGAACTGTATATGTAAATGCCTGAAGAAAACAATTCTATAGAGTTTGGTTGACATAGCTATAGTAGTTTCCGAGATATGTACAAAAAACTTAGTAGGAGGCGGGGCCATGCCCACTTTTCCAAAAAAATTTCGTCCAGATATGCCCCTCCCTAATGTGATCCTTTGTGCTAAATTTCACTTTAATATCTTTATTTATGGCTTAGTTATGACACTTTATAGGTTTTCGGTTTTCGCCATTTTGTGGGCGTGGCAGTGGGCCGTTTTGCCCATCTTCGAACTTAACCTTCTTATGGAGCCAAGAAATACGTGTACCAATTTATCATCATGATATCTCAATTTTTACTCAAGTTACAGCTGGCACGGACGGACGGACGGACAGACAGACACCCGGATTTCAACTCTACTCGTCACCCTGATCACTTTGGTATATATAACCCTATATCTGACTCTTTTAGTTTTAGGACTTACAAACAACCGTTATGTGAACAAAAGTATAATACTCTCCTTAGTAAATTTGTTGCGAGAGTATAAAAACATATATTACAAATCTTAAGCATGTGTTCAATATACATACATGTATGAATCATTTGAAAACGTTTACATTGGCTGCACCGAAGCTAATACACACTTCACAGGTGCATTTCTTTTAGTAACTATGTGTTCACTTTGTATATGCTATAGTAATCCGATCTGAACAATTTTTTCGGAGATTATGCTATTGCCTTATTCAGTAATCCATGTCAAATTTCGTGAAGATACCACGTCAAAAGCGAAAGTTTTCCATACAAGCCCATGATTCCGACCGTTCGGTTTGTATGGCAGCTATATGCTATAGTAAGCCGATCTGAACAATTTCTTTCGATATTACATTATTTCTATAAACAATAACTCATACCAAATTTCGTGAAGATATATCGTTAAATGAGGAAGTTTCCCAAGCAAGCATTTGCTTCCGATCATTCAGTTTGTATAGCAGCTATATGCTATAGTGACCCGATCTCAACAATTTCTTCGTATATTACATTATTATCTTAGAAAATAACCTGTGCCAACTTTTGTGAAGATACATTGTCGAATGTGAAAGTTTTCCATACAAGCCCTTGATTCCGATCGTTCGGTTTGTATGGCAGCTATATGCTATAGTTAACCCATCTGAACTATTTTTGCGAAGATAACATTGTTGCCTTAGAAAATAATCTATATCAAATTTCATGAATATATCCAGCACTTGATTCCGATCGTTCAGTTTGTATGGCAGCTATATGCTATAGTAAGCCTATCTGAACAATTTCGTCGTATATTACTTTATTATCTTAGAAAATAACCTGTGCCAACTTTTATGAAGATACATTGTCAAATGTGAAAGTTTTTCATACAAGAACTTTATTCCGATCGTTCGGTTTGTATGACTGCTATATGTTATAGTGGTCCGATATCGGCAGTTACGACAAATGAGCAGCTTCTCGATGAGAAAATGACGTTTACGAAATTTCAAAAAAATATCTTAAAATCTGAGGGACTAGTTCGTATATATACAGACAGACGGACATGGCTAAATCGACTCAGCTCAACATACTGATTATTTATATATATACTTTATAGGGTCTCCGACGCTTCTTTCTAGGTATTCCAAACTTCGTGACAAACTTAGTATACCCTGTTCAGGGTATAATAATATCTCATAGCTACTGATAAAGTACAGTCATATTTGATCACATATGTATGTAAAGGGATTATCTAGTAGTTGTTACTGACCAAGAAAAAGCTGAATCATAACTTTATTACGCAAAGCTCAAAAATCTTCGGGAAGTATTGCAAAGACCAACTTTGTGGTTTCTCATGTCCACTACTATCTGGGCTTTAGGCGTAAATTTTGCTGGAATGTCGAAGAAAACATAACCATATGATTAGACGTGGGCGTGAGATACGCCAACTTCTACCTAGTCCTGCACTGTTATACTTCTTCTTTATTGGAGTAGACACCGCTTACATGGCTAAAGCCGAGTTTACACCAGCGTGTCAGTCGTTTTTCCTTTTCGCTGTTTGGCGCCAATTGGAGATTCCAACCGAAGCCCATGTTGCGATGTTGAGGTCCAGGTCCTTCTCCAACTGGTCTTTCCAGCTCTTCCTCTGCTCTTTCCGGCGGGTACTGCCACAAATACTTTCAGAGCTGGAGTGTTTTCGTCCATTTGGATGACATGATATAGCCAGCGTTGCCGCTGTCTTTTAATTCGTTGTACTATGTCAATGTTGCCGTATATCTCGCCGTGGCCAATGCGAAAAGGACCATAAATCTTCGGCAGAGCCTTTCTCTCGAAAACTCGTAACGTCGACTCATCAGATGTTGTCACCGTCCACGCCTTGCACCATATAGCAGGACGGGAATAATGAGAGTCGCATCGAGAGAAGACTTTACTTCTCAATTACCTACTCAATCCGAAGTAGCATCTGTTGACAAAAGTTATTCTGCTTTGGACATGGAGGCTGACATTGTTGTTTCTGTTAATATTTTTTCCAAGATAGACGAAGTTATCTACGAATTCAAAGTTATAACTGTTAACAGTGATAATCGATGGGGAATCGCGCTCCCTCCCATTGTTGGTTTGATGACAGGAGATATTTCGTCTTGTCTTCGTTCACTACCAAACCCATTTAGGGAGGTACTTCCTGATACTGACGCCACTTTTGATATTGCCATTCGTCAGTTTACTCACCCGAATTAGTTTTTCGGGGATACCAATGCAGACATCGCAGTACAAAGGCAGCTGCTTTTCGTGTTGAGAAAAGCAGCTTAAAATCGACCAAGAGGTAGTGCGTGTCGATTCTTTTTTCATGGCCAGTTGTTGATTTTCCAGCCCACACTGATAAGGTTCAATCAGTTTGTTGATGGTGGACTTAAATCTTTTACACAGTACGCAGGATAGAAATAATATGCGATGTTGAGTAGGATTATCTTTCGGTAGTAATTGCTCGGGTATTCGAACTTTTTCATGGTCGGGCAATGGAACGTCCGCTCCAACGTCATCGATTGAAGAATCGGGTTTACCATCTCATGGTGTTATGCTTTCATTGCCATTCACCATGCTGAAGAAGTGTTTTTTAGTTGCTCTCAGCACCAGTCGCTGGACCTCCTTCGATTAGTCACCGCATATTTTCGTAGAATTTTCGAACAATACCAATATCGGCCAGCTTGTCAAGCTCTTCGTACTCACGCATTTCGGACTCTCTCTTTTCTGTCTGCAAACGCGTCTCGCGTTCCTCTTCAAATATCGGCATCTACCCCTTTCCGCACGTGTTTTGGATTTCCGCATGTGTTGTGCCGCTTCTACGCGGCACTCCTCATCGTACCAGCTGTTTCTTTGAATTTCCGAAAATTAATGGTTTCGGTTGCAGCTGTACGTAAGGAAATTGAAATGCTCCCTTATAACGAGTGTTCACAGACATCATGATTGCAAGTCGAGTAGAAAATCGCTGAGCAGTCTGTTGTGATTGGAGCTCCTCGACGTCAAACCCTTCCTTGTTTTTGCTGCTTAGATTTGGGTGCGTATCTTGGCTGCAACAAGATAGTTGTCCGAGTCGATGTCAGGCTTCTTTGGCCACCCTGACGTTAAAGTCGCCTAGCACGATTTTGACATCGTGTCGGGCAATTCTCATAGGTGCGCTCCAAGCGCTCATAGAAGATATCTTTGGTCCTTTTCTTCCGACGGAGCGTATTCGTAAATTAGCGATATGTTGAAGAAAGAATTTCGCTTTGATGCGGATGGTGTCTAGACATTCATCCTCCGGGGTGAATGCGTCGTAATCCTTAATGCGTTACCCATGGTCGTCAACAAGTGGGGAGTCACTCATCCAAGGTTGTTGTTAGCTTTTCATTAGGGGCGAGCGGTGTCGCGGATTCAGGTACATATATAATTCATACATTGACTAACATCCAACATCAGGTTTGTTGGAAAAACGAAAATTATTATACATATGTAGTACATATATGTATAGGAGTTGACGGTAGGGAGATTCATTAAGGTACCTCACATACTATCACCAATCATATGGAGTAAAATTGCTGTGTTTTTTATAAGAGGGCTAAGTCAAATTTTGCCCAATTTTAACCAAAGAGCAAACCCGGTCTCTTATTTTCATTGACTCACTATGAAATTCGAAAATCGTTCTAGTGGGTATATAGGAGCTAAGGGAAATATTGACCCGCTTCATCCATTTTTGACACACCGATATACTATTATCATGAAAGGTTTATCCAAAATTTCTATTATATATCTCACCCATCCACCGATATTTGTGGTAAAAAACAACCATAGCTACTGGGGTCCAAATATTCGGTTTCTAGGGGTTTGAACAGTTTTCGTTGGATTTAGACAATTTATATTTTAATTTATATAATAAGGTTGCATACTATAAAGGTACTATTCGTGCAAAGTTTTGTTGCGTTGTATAAATTGCTTGTTGATTTGTATGCCGAAAGGTGAAAGAATCAAATGATATTTAAAATTGTGTTATGTAGGAAATAGGCGTAGTTGTTTCCCGGTTTTATTTATTTTTCCACTGTGACATAGCAATGTTAAATAATGTACGGAACTTTGTTGAAATCGGTCGAGCAGGTCGCAAGATACATAAGTATGTGATTTCATCTAAGATAGTGCGGTGCCACGCCTATTGGCCAATTTTGACCTTCTTCTTCTTCAAAGGCGTTCACACCGCTTACGCGATTTTTCTTTTCAACGGAGTGAAGGTCTTCTTCTGCTTCCCCCGGCGGGTATTGCGTCGAATATGTACTTTCAGAGCTGGAGTGTTTTTGTAGCACCTGTTGGCAATAGTTATTCTGCGTTGGATTTCTAGACTGTCATTGTTGTTGCTGTTAATGCTCCAATTCTGACCTATCCTCTCATTAAGCTGTCTAGTACCATGTCGGTGGTAATACTTAATGTCTCTGGAGTATTTAGTTATTGATTCACAGCGCCTTTACCATAGTAGTTTTTAACAGTACCGTTATGTGTGGAGTGAGCGTGGCTGTGATCCGATTTTATTTATTTTCAAATTGTCGGTAAAGATTCTTACAGATTTTATCTTGAGAAAATTCGTTTATTTTTGTTTGGACGATTTAAGAGAAATGTACATTAAACCTGTTAGGTGAAGGGTTTAGCTAACACGTGTCTCTTGCTACTGCGATCCTCTTTATTTTATTATAATGATTTGTTGTGGTATTGTATAGGTTTTCCTCCAATGGTGTTTTGTGGGCGTGGGAGTTGTAGGACAGACAGACACACAGATTATAACTTGTCTCATTTTCCTGATCATTTAAATATATATATAAGTAAGCACTACTCACATGTAAAAAGTATTGTAACACAATAAGACTCAAACCAAATCGCTGAGACTGCGACACGAGCAGTGCAAATCTGTGGGAAACGCAACGTCAGCGAATACCCAACCCCTTGCAGAGGTAAACGTATACCCAGCGTTCGGTACAATTAATTGCAATTTTTGGTTCTATGCTGGAATTCAATAAAAAAGCTTAGCGACAGAAAATATTTTTGAAGTTATACTTCTTATACGAGTTCGGAAAAGGTTGCGATAGATTCAGGTTGCGCAACCTTGCTCAATATGAATCTACGCAACTTTGCTCAATATGAATCTACGCAACCTTGTCTGCGAAGATGTTCGAGCAGCAAGCAAAGTGGTGACAATCGGCGATCGTTTGTTCGTTTCTTTCGGCACAGCTTGGCTTTTCTACCAACAACACAATGTTGCCATGCTTATGCTGTTGTTGTTTTTGTAGAACAATGTTTCAATTTTTGGTTGGTGACATATTCAATTAAAAATAAATTCTGTTGGGATTTGAGCCTACCTGCTCGTCGCAACTTTTCAAGCGCTTACCACCAACACCATTGACACTTGTATTGCGTTGTCCTAATTATGGTTTGGTTATGCATGAAAAAAATATACTATGGATCGCCGATTGTTACCTCTTTCCTTGCTGCTGCTGCGCATATGTATGTTTGTATGCTTGTTCATTATTGAAGTTATACTGATTTTTCTTTCCTTTGCGAATTCTCAACTACTTTATGTGCCCTTTTGTTGAAATACCCTGCGTTGGACCATTTTTTGGAAATCGACCCGCGATGACGAAGTATTGTCGTTTTATCTGACAGCGTGAGGTTAAGAAGTTCATTTCTAATTTTGTCTTGTGGCATATTAGAAATGATGCTTTTTCGAAAATCGTTCGCTTACAACGGATAAAACGACTTCTGAGTGGTGATTTTAATGAATAAATTCCTTTTGGTTGAAATGCTCTGCGTTGGCCGTTGAAAAGTTAAGACTATATTTCTCAGGATCATTCATTTCTTCAAAGAAATTAATGACCTTTAGAAATATGCATTTTTGCATTATTTCGCTGTCATTTCCATATTAGTACACACATAGTAATGGCCACCGATTATCACCCCTTGCCGCTGTAGCAGCTTCGCCTACAAACATGCGTAAATATGTATGTATGTATACGCATGATCGTGAATACATATCGACGCAGATTATTGCGAGAAGCACCAGAAAGTTGTACAATTTATGATTTTTAGCTTTTGCCATCGTCGCGAAAACACGACTTATTGACAAAGGCATGCTCGGGGAGATAATAAATTATAATAAATTTATAAAATGTGAATTTAAGTTTTCTAGTTTTCTTTCATACAAAATGATATGCATTTCTTGGTATAACTTCATCCGCGCGTAGGGACTCCACGCACCTTTTTTTTTATAAAACAAACTTGAAAGTTTTTAACTGGCGCCCTAGCAGGGACCCGCGCGCGAAGTAGCAAAAAGAGCCTTAAAATCAGTAAGTAAGCGAGTGCAAAACTTAATTAAATTAAAAACAAAAAATAGAATACACATAAATGCAAGAAAAAGCCTGAAAATAAAAAAGTAAAGCTACGCAAGTGTGAAAAAAATAATAATGTCTGTGTGACGAGTGGCTACAAACATAGCACCACGAGGGATTCAGCAAACATCAAGACACCGCAGTATCATCCGAGACCCCGGAGCCAAAAAAATCCTATGGAAAGCTAGAAACTATTACTGTACGCTATACTAATTATTATTACAAAAAACTATTTACTCTTGTAACTAATTGATTTTACAAAAAATTTTAAAATTATTGAAAAAATGTGACTGACATTACAAAGGAAAAGAAAAAACTTAAATTACTGTAACAAGAAAATTTTTACTGTTGTAATTAATTGTTTTCACAAAAAAAAAAATTTAATATTATTGGAAAAAAATTATTGCTATTACAAAGAAAAAAACTATTTACTGTTGTAATTAATCGATATAAAAAAATTTAACCCATTGGGAAATATAAAAGAGGAAGATAGAATCTTAAAAGAGTGTGATAGGGTCAAGAATACCCTTGTAATTTGTCGTACTCCATAAAATGGCTCATGATGATTGATGATTCGGATAAAAGGGTCTTAGGAACCTTCGAATATCAGGGGACTCTGGTCCAGCGCCACGATGACATTGCGACCTTCTATCAAAAAGTTTACCGACACCTTTCCCTTATATTAGAAAAAATTGTATGTCTCGACTTCCACTGCTAAAAGAGTGAGTAATTGTGCGTGCTACACAAAATAAATAATTATCGTGGAAAGAGGCAAAAAGTTAACATATTATGCTCATCTATCCGAAGGATCCAAGACACGGTATTAGAAGTAAATACTCTAAAATCCGAAAAGCGGCTTAAGTCCACCGATATAAACAAAATACCGAATTTGGAAAATAAGGTTGAATGCTCAACGGATGAAGAAGAATTAGCTAAAGCAACTGAATGGATTTAAAAACAGACCGGTTAAAAAACGAAAAGCGGAGTATTCTCCTGATCTTCCGGAAAAAGCAGATGAAGCTACATTAAAACCGCTTCACCAAAAAATAATCCGCGGCCTCCACCAATTATGGTGTCTGCAGATGCAAACGGCAGCAATTATCAGCAACTAAATGCTTTTGCAAAATCGGAATCAAAAAACAATTTTACTATCAAACTTTTAAATAATGGACTATATAAGGAAAACACTTTCTCCATAGAGGACTACAGATGCTTATCAAAAGCATTTTTGAGTGTAGCTTGGAGAATAAGCAAACACGGCAAATAAAAGTTATTATAAAAAATTTGCAGAATTCTTTTGATCCAAAATCTATAATTAATTACATAAAAGATCAAGGATTAAATTCGCTGAGTGCTGTCAATCGACTTCAGTGGAAAACCAAAACTCTCTTCTAAAACTATATTAAATTCAATTGTTTCTATTGAACCGATAAAACTGCCTAAAATGATACCACAATAGAAAAATTGCCAACTATCGATGGTGCCTAGTTGCCAAAGAATTACAAAAAATACGAGCTAGCACAATTTGCCACAAAAAAGTGATGGTCTAGCATAAAAGATCCTGTAGATTTCGGAAAAAAATAATGAAACTCATCAACAAGAAGTTCCTAAATTTATAGCTGAAACATCAAAAAATCTACTTTTGCTCATGTTTTAAAAGTAAATAACAATGATAATACTATTATTTAATAGTTATATCCAATAACAACATTTTAACACAGATCTTTTAAAAACTCAACAAATAGGACGAATTCAACACCTCTTTACAAAATCGCTTATGCAAGCTTGAAATATATCTTTTTAATACCAAAGATGTCTAAATTAATAAAAATTCTGCTATGGAACGCAAATGGGTTAATTAAGCATAAGAATGAAATCGAAATTGTATTGAACTCGGAAAATGTTGACGTATGTATGACATCGGAGACACATTTTACCTCAGAAACCTATATTAAAATTAAAAACTATGAAACTTACCATACAATTCATCCTAGCAATTGCGCCCGTGGCGGAAGTGCAATACTAATTAAAAATACGATTCAACATTTTGAGGAAGAAAAGTTTTCAACTGATAAGTTTCAAGCTACAACAGTGACTATGTACCGAGTTTAAAGTCTAATCTCACTTACCTCTCTGTATAGTCCTCTAAGGCATTAAATTCAACTTGAAGAGTACCAACAGTTAATAAACAGACACAGGTATACTATAGATTCTTAATGGGTGAAGATTTCACCGTAAATAACACGCACTTCAAGTCTCACGACTACAAAGAGGAGAGAACTCTATAAAACACTGCAGTCAACCGGAAGTTATGCATTCTCAACAAGCTTATCATCATATTGGCCATAAGATCACCAATAGATTCCACACCTAATAGGTTTTTGCAATGTCGGCAAATTATCCCGGAACTATTGGCCTATCAATCAGGGTTATGACCTTAACTCGGATCATTCTCAAATTTTTTAACCTACATATAGTGAAACCGTCATTTTTAAAAACAAAACAGCGGCTTTGTATAATAAACGTACAGATTGGGAATACTTAAGAAAGATCGTGGAATGTGTTGAAAGTAAATATGACTATATATTAAACACAGACCAGTTGGAATCTGAACTTTTACATTTTACACGCATCTTGGGAAAGTACACTTGCAGTTAGGAAAATTGATGTAAAATGTCAATAATAATAATAATACCCAACGACGCGAGGGGCGCAATCCGCAAACGAGCGGAATTAGCCGAGTCATAAAAGGCAAGAGAGTTTTAAGCGTTGCGATCTTAAGGTGCTCAGCTACATAAACAAATTAATAATTAGATTAAGGTAAGTTTATTATTTTTAAATTTTACTTGTTAAGAGTAGATAAAATATTTTTTTTAATGGTGAAGAGTGAGTCTGTTAGATCAAATGTGCTGGAATGAGAAATGAAATCGTGACATATACGGCGGAATAGTTCGTTTAACTCATAATTTGTTCTAGAAAATTTTAAATGTAAAGGTCTAAACTGCCTGGTAGAGCGAGCGGCAACGTTAAAGTTAATATCAGATAAGAGAGATGGGCTACAGACTGACCCATTCCTTAGTTTTACAAGAAATATTACACCAAGCATCTCCCTACGACTAACGAGTGTCGGGAGATTTATAAGTTATAAACGGTTAGTGTAAGAGGATTTAAACTGGAATCCCAATGCAAATGATTTGAGGCAAAAAGTAAAAATTGTTTTTGAGCGGACTCTAACTTCTCCGAATGGACTTGATAACTAGGGTTCCAAACCATAGACACGTACTCTAATATAGGCCTCACCAGAGATGTAAAAAGATTTTTTGTGGTAAGCGGATCTCTAAATTCTTTAGACCAACGTTTAACAAAACTAAGAGCGCCTTTATGAGGTCGCTATTTCCGCAAGACAAGTGCTCTATTCTTAGAGAAATAAAATCAGGACTTCCACAAGGTAGTGTGCTGGGCCGTCTACTTTATATTATATTCACGTATGACTCGTAGATTGTAATTGTACAACAGTCATATTTGCAGATGATACCGCGTTGCTTGCTGTTGGTAGTAGTGAACACGAGTCAACTACTAATCTCCAAAAAGCTGTAAATAAAGTCCTACAATGGGCCAAGAAGTTACAGCTAAAACTGAATGAACATATTGTTTTCACATACGACAAAATACAACCCGTATAAATTTTCAAAGAAGGTGCACGAATACCGTACTTTAACTTCGCCAAATACTTAGGAATGACGCTTAACTCTAAGCTGCGGTGGAAAGTTCACGTGAAGAAATAAACAAATCAGTGTTATCGGTCGAAAATAAATTACTTATCTACAAACAAATACTCAGACAGAACAACTCTTTCATCCAACAATTTTAAAACTAAGACTAATCAAAGCGTCTTGGCATTGTAAATGTGCTGATATAAAGCGAGATCTGGGCGTAAACTCCGTTAATGCAGAAATATTAAAAATTGCAGCAATACATAGCAAGATTGCTACAGAATAGTAACGAAGAAGTTACCATGTTAACTTCTAGAGATAGACCTCCAAGACGACTCTTGCCAATAATCTTCATATTCATATTCTTATTCATAGTAATTATGTAACTTTGTAATTATACGTTTAATCATATTCAAGTTTCTTGTTAGTCTTGTCTTTTATCTGAACTAGTTGCAATGTATTAAGGGGTCCCGGTGGTCTAGAATTTTCAAAAAATCGATTTTTTTTTGTTTCATAATTTGAAAGTATAGTCCTTTAAGAATAATATACTGTAAAATTTTTGGAAGGATATTCGCATTATTTTAGCTTCTACAGCCGTTTTAGCAGGAAGCGCGCGGTCGAGGGGCTCAATGAATGGATGTTTTGTACGTCATTTATCTCAAAACCACTTTTTTCGGCGTGCCGTTGACGAAAAAAAAAAAACTATCCATCTGAATCACTTGAAATTTTAATATGGTGTTTCAAAGATCAGTGTCTATCGCTGGGACTACGATCAAATTTTAATTTTAAGAACTTCGATTTTTTTCGTTCTAAACCTGGTCCAAAAATAGCTGTTTTCAGAATCTGCACTTCAAAAGCGCGAAATTTTTTTAATTTTCGGCTTTTTTTTTATTGTAGTCCCAGCTATAGCTGCACTCCTACAGATTAATAACACTGTCGAACATTTTTGGGATTATTGTCTGGGGGGTGAGAAATTCCAAGTCAGGCTAATGGTACTAGGTCAGTATAGTAAAACCCTCAAAGGGTTTGGCGTTCGTATGTGTCAGTTTTTATAACCTGAACAGGGTATATTAAGTTTGTCACGAAGTTTGTAACACCCAGAAGGAATCGTCGGAGACCCTATAAAGTATATATATAAATGATCAGTATGTTGAGCTGAGTCGATTTACCCATGTCCGTCTGTCTGTCTGTCCGTCTGTCTGTATATATACGTACTAGTCTCTCAGTTTTTCAGATATCGTTTTGAAAGTTTGCAAACATCATTTTCTCTTCAAGAAGCTAATCATTTGTCGGAACGGCCGATATCGGACCACTATAACATATAGCTGCCATACAAACTGAACGATCGGAATCAAGTTCTTGTAAGGAAAACTTTCACATTTGACAAGATATATTCACGAAATTTGACATATATTATTTTCTGAGGCAACAACGTAATCTCCGCAGAAATTGTTCAGATCGGTTAACTATAGCATATAGCTGCCATACAAACTGAACGATCGGAATCAAGTTCTTGTGTGGACAACTTTCACATTTAACAAGATCTATTCACGAAATTTGGTATATGTTATTTTCTAAGGCAACAATGTAATCTCCGAAGAAATTGTTCAGATCGGTTAACTATAGCATAAAGCTTCCATACAAACTGAACGATCGAAAAAAAGTTCTTGTATGGAAAACTTTCACATTTGACAAGATACATTCACGAAATTTGGTATATGTTATTTTCTAAGGCAACAATGTAATCTCTAAAAAACTTGTTTAGAACGGATTACTATAGCATATAGCTTCCATACAAACTGAACACATAGTTACTAACAGAAATGCACCTGTGAAGGGTATTTAGCTTCGGTGCAACCGAAGTTAACGTTTTTTCTTGTTTTTTTATGACCTTTTGAACTTTTTCCTTATCTTGATGTTTTTTCGCTTAGTTGTAACATTTTGGCAAAAACGTAGTTTAACATAACTCGCGAACCACTATTATCTATTTTTCCAATCCATTAGACGGTTGTAGCAGCTTTTACACACTATATTTGGTACCCAATTTTCGTTCACTATAACATAAGAAAAAAATTGAAAAGGTCATAAAAAAACTATTTTTATACGAACGCCAAACCCTTTGATTGTTTTACTATACTGACCTAGTACCATCACCCTGACTTGGAATTTCGTACCCCTCAGATTAGCTGTTGTACTGTGAAATTTAAAAAGATCATAAAAAAACTGACACATACGAACGTGAACCCTTTGAGGTTTTACTATTCTGACCTAGTACCATCACCCTGACTTGGAATTTCTCACCCCCCAGATTAGCTGTTGTACTGTGTAATTTATTGTGTTTTTATGTTTCAGATGTTCTGAAAAGTCAAAATCAACAACGGCACCGGGAGTCATTTTTTAAGATAGCTTTTCTTGGACGCCTTTTTTAATATCGTTAAAATTTTTTTTTTAACAAAAAAATATTTTTGTACTTTTCATAAGTGTATAAATAAACTGTAAAAATTTTAAATCGATTTCTCTTTTTTGAAAGAGGGTTCTAGACCACCGGGACCCCTTAATAAAATAAAATAAATGTCTCGACTTAAGCGACGAGTCCATAAGGACTATGACAAATTCATATAAAGACAAAGCCCTCGACACATTTGTTAGAGGGCTAAACGGAGATTAACATCGTCTTTCCAGCATACGAAAACCGACAACCTTGCCACAGACTCTACATCTATGTCAAAAACTGTACAACATGACAAATAATAAACCATGCGAATTACACCCACAAACCCAATATTCAACCGCCACCACGACCTCCACGAAATAATGCTTTTAATAATTTTAATCGCAACAGAGCTTTTAACCCCGAGCTAACATATTTCTACTGGCCCAGACGAAATATCAATCAACATGCTTTCGGTCGTCAATCAAATCGGTATCTCCAACAGTCCAACAATTATATGAAAAATAATCAAGGATTTATATCCACGTTCAATAACTACGCGAATAAACCCCATTGCCCGATGCCATTACTGTAGGAAATACCTCCTTTAACAACAGACCGAACTTGCAACGTAAACCACCACCTCGATGGAAGTAGAGCAATTAGATTAATTACCAGAAAAGACCTTATGCCTTCCTGAACAATCGACCACCGAAACGTCCGATTTCCGCACAACTGACACACCCTCCAAATAAAATACAACGCAATTTCTTTACTAACACAATAGAGTTAGACTCGAACGGATTATATGACGACGTTTCCCACCGGAAATCCGGTTGACTGTCTGTCCGTCCGTCCGTGTAAGCTGTAGCTTGAGTAAGTAATTGAGATATCTCGATGAAATTTTGTATGTGGGTTCCTCAGTACAAAAAAACATTACGAGTTCGTAGATAAGCGTAATCGGACCACTGCCACGCCCACAAATCGCCATTAATCGAAAACATATAAAGTGCCATAACCAAACACTAAATTAAGGTATAACTTTATAATTTTAAAAGACGTAAAAATTTGCCGCCATGTTGGCATTCTTTTAATTTTCCTATGTCACAGTGTAAAAATGGTCGAAATCAGACAACAACCACGCCTACTGCACATATGGCACAATTTTAAATTCCACTTTTTCTTTAACTTTCCAGTGCACAAATCAAAAAGCAAATGATATAACAGGAATATCTTTTTACCTCATTTGCCCTTTAATAGAAGTTGCTAACTCAATTTACTTCCATTTACACTGCTTACATTTATACACATACATAAATTGTACTCATAATTCTCATTATTTATGTCATTGCTCAAATCTTTTAAAGAGTAATTATGTTTGTGTACTGTGACCAAAAAATAAGGTGACATTGTATTTATTTTGAAAATTCTTTATATATTCTTCCAAATCAATTTCATCCCCTTCAAAGTAATCCCCTCCCGATGCAATGCACTTATGCCAACTGATTTTCTAATCTTCGAAGCACTGGTTGTAGTCACTTTCCGGAATGGCTTTCAGTTCCGTCATCGCTGCGGCTTGAATCTCCTCTATCGTATAAAAACGGTGTCCCCGGAGACCGCTTGGTGAACAGGCAGAAGTCGCACGGCGCCAGATCAGGTGACTACGGTGGGTGCGGAACGATATGGGTTGGCGAAATTATCACTAATTACGAGGGCAGTATGGGATGGAGCATTATCGTGGTGTAAAAACCATGAATTGTCTTTCCACAATTCCGGCCTTTTTAGCCGGATAGCGTTACGCAAACGACGCATAACAAATAATTTTCCTTGTTGACTGTTTGACCGGTTGGAAGGAATTCATAATGCACAACACCACGATAATAGAAGAAAACAGTAAACATGACCTTTATTTTTGAGCGACTTTGGCGCGATTTTTTCGGTCTCGGCTTTCTTTTGGCACGATATTCGCTCGATTGATCGGTTGTTTCGGGGTCATAAGCATATCCAAGTCTCATCGCCAGTTATAATGCGTTTCATGACACCCTGGTAGTCGGAAAGAGTCGTTTCACACACTTCAACGCGACGCCGTTTTTCCAAAAAATTCAATGTTTTCGGTACCAGTCGAAATTTGATGCGCTTGAGGCCCAAAACATCCTTCAAAATGGTATTGGCTGAGCCTTTCGATATGCCAACTTCATCAGCAAGGTCTCTAATTGTTAATCGACGGTTTTCAACACCAAATCTTTGATTTGTTGAACGTGAGCTTCGTCGGTTGAGGTTGATGGTCCCCCTGGACGCTCTTCGTCTTCCGACACGTTCACGGCCGGCTTGGAACTCACTATGCCACTTGTAAACATTTTTTTTAGACATTGCCTCATCACCAAAGGCTTTCTGCACCATCCTCAACGTATCCGCAGAAGAAAATTGATTCCGTAAACAAAATTTAATGCAAATTCTTTGCTCAACAAATTTCGACAACGCAAAAAACGAAAAACTCACTTTTAGCAGCTCACAAAACGACACGTATCTCAAACACTAATGAATATTTTGACATGAAATTTGACATAAAAATGTGACTGACAGTACTACCAACCTAAAAAAAAAATAATTCTCCAAATCCTTTGACGCGCGCAGTTTAAATTCAAATGTCACCTTATTTTTTGGGCACAGTAGATATATATTAACAACATTGCAAATAATACACACGCTAATGAATCGTATAACAGGAGCACATTGGTTGGTTATTCGGTCGGTCGAGAGAAATATAGTTACTGCTTGTACATTAATTTGTTTCACACCCCTGCATTTTTAAATAATAAAATAAAGCAAGAAACCCGCTTCTTGCTCCAAAATTTTGCCGCCCAACGTAGGGCACTATAAAACAACGTAACGTTTTTAATGCAAAAAAATTGCTGTGAAAAATATGCATTTAAAGGGTTTTTCGGTAGCTACGCTACAAAAGTAGACCAATGGGTACAGCAGACCACGCTATATTTTTCCCTGTTCTTTCGACATTTATCTTCAGTAAGGTTTGCCATTTCATCATGGAAAGATAAACGATACAACAAAGGTTCGAAATTATTAAAATTTACTACCGAAATTCGGAGTCAGTGGCTTCAACTTTAAGAGTGGGTTTTTCAATAAGAGCGATACAACAGTTTGTTTCAATAAAACAAAAACGGTTTGCGTTATCAATGAAATTATTTATTCCTGTGAAAGTACATTCGTACGTACTCCATGAGTATCCATTGCATCCAGAAAGAATTACTGTTTGGTGCGGTTTATGGTGATGATCAAGAACGGAATTTTACTGTGAATGGGAATCGTTACCGCTCAATGATAAACGAATTCATTTGGTCAATAGGACGGCGCCACAAGTCACACAGCAAATGTTACAATCAATTTATTGAAAACCAAGTTTGGTGAACGTGTTATCTCACGAAATGGTCCAGTCAATTGGCCGCCTCGGTCGTGCAATTTGACGCCGTTAGACTATTTTTGTGAGGCTACGTTAAGTCGTTAAGCGACGATTCATAAATTTCGTAAGAATATCGAACGTGAAATTACCGCAGTATCGGCCGATTTATGCTTGAAAACCGCCGAATGGACGAATCGTTCTGCTACAAATCATTTCCATCTTGGATACAATGCACCCAAGTAGAACGCCACTGTCAGTTTTCGCATTCATCCGACTTTTCGTCACAGCATAAGTTCGAGTCCACCAATCGAGTCCACGCAATCACTAAGCTTTTTTGTGTTCTTTGCTCTAGCGATAAACACAAAATTATTGAGTGTTCTCAATTTAAGGACATGAACTCGAATCAACCCTACGATGCCGCCAAGAAATGCGACCACAGTATTAACTGTCTAAGCAATGGTCATAGAGTAGCGCAGTGTGCGTCGAAGCATCGCTGCCGCACCTGTAACAGAAAGCATCATATGCTTTTGCATCATGACAACGCGACTCTGCCTACACTTGCAAGAAAAGTATCACATTGGCATTCGCAGTATAGCTGATTCAGTTACCAATCTTTTGCTACAGTTTGGTATCACACTGCATATTGCATACCCACCTGAAGCTGAAATTGACACAATAAACTGGAACTTGCCAGCCAACACAACTTTGACTGACGAAACCTTCATCAAACCTCGACGCATTGATCTGTTGCTTGGAACAGAGGCATTTTTTGAAGGTTTCGTTGTTGCTTAAATGAATTTAGCTTCATTGCAAAAAGACTGTTTGGCTGGCTGATTTGTGGAAGATACCTGTTGGAAATATATATATATGTGGCAACACTTCCCATCACTATTTTCCGTTATCCTCATCTCTTTTGCATACTACTTTGTAAACCTTTCTTATACTCGCTTCATTTCAGTCTATCACAATAAATCAAACAAACAGGTTATGGGCCCAGGGCATTGCTGTGTGTCGACATTCGCGAATTTGAAATTGTGTGTTAGACTTGTGCGCTCGCGTTGTTGTGTGTTAATATAGCGAGACTGTGTGTCGGTATTTAAATTCGTAAACGCTAATAATTATACTGTCCGTCGGTGTAATATAGTTTAAAATACAATGAGCTCGTTTTTCCAAATAGAAAAATTGGACGATTCCAATTACGCGTCGTGGTCGGTGCAAATGAAAAATGTTCTTGTACACTCCGATCTGTGGGGCGTTGTGTGTGGCCGTGAGGTCAGATCAGACACTATGACGATTGCGGAAAAAGCAGCATGCGATATTAAAAATGAAAAAGCATTGGCTTCAATTTTACTTTGTGTAAAACCGTCACAAATAAACCATGTGAAGCATTTGACAAGCGCATTGGTAGCATGGAATAAGTTCCGCGAAATACATCAGCCAAAAGGGCCTGCGCGAAAGATTTTATTGTTTAAAAAACTATTACATCTAAATATGCTTGAAGGGAGTGCTATTGCAAATCATATAAACGAATTTTGTGGAATTCGCGAGAGTCTCTCTGAAGTAGAAGTTGAACTTCCAGAGGAAATATTAGTGATAATTTTATTATCAAGTTTGCCGGCGCAATATGAAAATTTTGTTGTTGCAATGGAAACACGGGACGCATTACCATCATTTAATGCGTTAAAAGTGAAATTACTGGAAGAGGGTGCGCGGCAATGTGCAATTGAAGAAAAACAAGATAAAAGTACAGAAGTGCTAATGCAAGCTAAGACATGCGTATCTAGTAATTTCCAGAACAAAAACAAAGCAATGTGGTGAACACATAGACGGCGACAGACTGCAAACTACATCTGTCAAATATTAATATACACACGTTCTTAAGGCCAGTGTTATTTTGACAGCTGCACGACTACACGACTGCAGGCCGACAGTTGTCGTTCTCGCTAACTTCAATATCCTCCTATTTTTGCCAACGACAGTAGGACGACAGTAGAGTTGACAGTAGAATGGAAGATAGAAAGAGGAGGTAGAGTGGTGATGCCACTAATATGTAAAATGTAAAATTATTCACAGCTCTAACAAACTTGACGTTATTTTACAAATAAAAGCATAAAATAGCTATATTATAGCTCTATTATATCATTTGTAATAAAAATTGGTAATTTAAAGCAAAAATATTGACCTATTTACTTATTTTTTGCATAAAAAATTTCACTTTGAACAAAATATTAAAATTTCATTGAAGTGAAAGGAATTAGTATGGCCACAACGAAATTGTGTACATACAAAATGGACAACTGCGTTGTTTTGTGTACATGCCGGCCATTGTGTTGTTGTTGCTTCTCAAAATGTACATGTAGTAAGATGAACAACGACGTTTTCAGTTCACTGTCGTTCTGCTGCTGTCTGTCGCAGTCATTGTGTTTACACTTCAAGTGTAGCAAACGGTTTAGAAAACAACAACAAGAACAGTAAAAACGGTAAAAATGCCAAGTGTTTCAATTGCGGTCGGCGTGGACATTTCGCAGCAGCATGTAGACAGCCGAAAAAGAGTGAGTGCAAGCAAGAAAGCAACAGGGTTGAAAGGTCTTGTTTTATGATGCATACAAAAACGAATAACGGAAACGTGTCGGCGACGCATACTTGGTGCGTGGATAGCGGTGCAACTTCGCATTTGTGTTGCGATCGCAGCTTGTTTACAAAATATACGAACGCTAGTGAAAAAATTTGGTTAGCTGGTGGACAGTGTATTGACGCAGTAGGCCGTGGCGACGTTGACGTCGGCGGTACACTGATTACATTGAAAAATGTTTTGTATGTACCAGCATTACAATATAACTTTGTGTCTGTGAGCAAAGCAGTAGAAAGCGGGAATACAGTTTCGTTTGACCATGTTTGCGTCGAAATTAAAAATAACAAAAATTGCGTGTTATTGAAAGCGTTGAAGGACAATGGACTTATTATATACAAGAGCGATCATAACAAATGTTTAAGCACAGTTACACAAAACGATACAGAAAGAAATGCGTTTAAGTGGCATAATCGGTTTGGACACGTAAATTTTAATTGTTTAAAGGACATGTCAAGCAACCAATCAGTGTTTGGGTTAAAGATTGGTAAAGTGCCGAATGAAATAGTATGTAAGACATGCGCAAAAGCAAAAATAAATGTGAAACCCTTTCCTCAAGTTTCAGAAAAGCTTGCAAAACAGTTACTTTCTGTAGTGCATAGTGACGTTTGTGGTCCAATAAATTGCACATCAATTGGTGGTTCACGATATTTTGCTACATTCATTGATGACAAATTGCGATACATGAGTGTATATTTTTTAAAAACGAAAGATGGTGTTTTTGAGGCATTTAAAGAATACTAGGCTATGGCAGAAAAGCAAACCGGATGTAAAATTAAAAACTTGAGAAGCGATAACGGTTGCGAATATATATCAAATGTGTTTGATTCTTATTTAAAACAAAACGGTATAATGAGACAATTAACAGTGCCTTATACTCCGCAGCAAAACGGTGTAGCGGAACGTGCAAATAGGACATTGGTAGAAATGGCTAGAGCAATGTTAGATTATGCGAAAATTGGCGAGCATTTTGGGCAGAGGCAGTGAAAACAGCTGCATATATACGTAATCGAACAGTGACAAAAATTCTCGTGAACAAAACGCCACATGAATTGTGGGTGGGTACGAAACCCAGTGTATTGCATTTTAAAATTTTCGGTTCGACGGCAGTGGCTCTCGATAAAAAACAACCAAAAAAGTTTCACACTAAAGGTAAAGAGTGCATTATGATCGGTTATTCAGAAATAAGTAAGGGTTATCGTCTGTATGATCAAGAAAGCAGAAAAGTTTTTGTCAGCCGCGGTGTCATCTTCATCGAAAAGCCTAATGACACTCAACAGGCAGATACGAAACTCATCGAATTCGACGAAGGTGAACTGCAGGGCATCGTGTTGCCCACAGTGCAGTTACATAGTAAAAACAACGATGGCGAAGTAGCAGATACTCAAGTGGTAAACAGCGAAGGTGTAGAAAGTGACCAAAGTTACGACGACACCAATAATGTACGTGATGCAGTAGCGATTTGTCGAGGTAGGCCAAAATTGTTGCATACTGGCAAAAGAGGACGTCCGCGAAAACAATACAATGAACTCCATTTAATGTGTGATGAGTCAGTAGAGACACCAAACAGTGTTGCAGAGGCGTTGAATAGCGAGTCATGCATTTATGTAAGAAATTCGAAAAATGTAACGACTTTGCAGATGCTGTTTGGGGTAGTGATCCAACTGACCGTAAGTCCTATACGGGGTATGCTTTCGTAGCAGCTGGTGGTGTATTCTCTTGGGAATCTAAGAAACAGAGCGTCGTAGCTCTAAGTAGTACAGAAGCCGAGTATATAGCATTATCTGCGGCAGCAAAAGAAGCAGCGTACATAACCAAACTTCTAAAAGAAATGGGTTTTGGCAAGAGCAGACCTATGGTAATAAATAACGATAATCTGAGTTCCCAAAGTCTGGTGAGGAATCCAATTTATCATGCACGGAGCAAGCACATTGACATCAAATTTCATCATATCCGGCAAATGTACATTAACAATGAAATAAGTAGATTAAAATTATATTTCAACAAACAATATGATGTCAGATATGTTAACTAAAAATTTACAAAAGTTAAAGCATTTACAATTCTCAAAAGACATGGGTATATATTAATAGATATAAGTAAATAATTTTTGTAAAGTGTTGAGAAGGAGTGTTGGAAATATATATATACGTGGCAACACTTCCCATCACTATTTTCCGTTATCCTCATCTGTTTTGCATAATACTTTGTAAACCTTTCTTATACTCGCTTCATTTCAGTCTATCACAATAAATCAAACAAACAATACCAATCGAAGCACAATACGCCTTCAAAATCATGTCTACTATTTAGCGACGAAAAAAAATGCATACCTTTGGGAGCTCGAAACTGTCGCCTGGAAAGCCAAACCTATGCCTAACCAACGGATTTGTGAACGTCATTTAAGTGCCACAACACATCAAGATACTACGCCGTCTTTTGCATTCGTCAGAGACTTATTCTCAGTACGTCTTGTTCATGGAAGAGTACGAACGTCTTGGTCACATGTCTGTAGTAAAATCGCGGAACTTTGATGAACCACACTATTACATACCACATGACTGCGTACTGAATCCTACATTCACATCAACAAAGTTACGAGTATTGTTCGATGCCTCTTACCAAACTATGACACAAACATCGCTAAATTACTTATGTACATTTAGTTGGACCAACGATCCAATCAGAGCTGTACATGTTGCTGCTGCGCTTCCGTTTGTATCTTTATACTATCACAGTCACTAAATATGCAGATACTTGCTAAATAAAAATGATCGTAAATTTCATTACATTCTTTGGCGCGCTTCTTCAGATGCAGATCTTCTTACAAACCAGCTCAACACTGTGACATATGGTACTGCTTCTGCTCCATATCTAGCAGTGCGAAGCCTTCACTACTTCGTTCTATGTTGATGATTTTCTATGTGGTGCGGATGACACAGATGCCCTACACACAGTAAAGGAAGAAATTCTTGAGGTGCTTTGACGCGGACAGTTTCCTCTATCCAAGTGGCATTCCAATCACCCAGATTTCATGGAAAACCAAACTATGAAAGAGCTAAGCATTGCCGACGATTTTACAGCAAGTGTACTTGGGGTGACTTGGAATCAACGCAACGACACTTTGTTGTTCTCATTCACACCAAAGCAAGTTCACAAGTCTGTCCTAAAGCGTACAATACGGTCTATCGCTTCATCGCTTTTCGATCCACTTGGAGTGATCTCACCACTCGTGATAACCTCCAAAATAATTCTGCAGGAATTGTGGCTGCTAAAATTAGATTGGGACGAGTCGGTACCCCAACATATACATCAAGCCTGGAATTGTTGCTTAGCATATCTTAATTCGCTTCCATTACTCAACCTGCCTCGCTATTGTTTGCTACCAAATGCGTGCATACGGATAGGCGATTTACACACACACAGAAAACTCCGGCGGACAGGTTGCTGTACATTTACTCACGCCGCACCAGTAAAACGAGAGTCTTTTCCAAAGTTCGAACTTTGCGGTCCCCACCTTCTCGCTTGCCTGTAAGCTTTTGGACTGACTCGCAACTAGTTCTACATTGGGTAAAACGACACTCTGTTACCATGTCAACGTTATTGGACAACAGGGTACCTGACATACAGGAACTGACTGCAGGGGGACAATGGAGGTATGTGCCTCCCAAAGAGAACCCAGCCGACCTAGTATATCGAGGCTGCCCTGCTGCTGAGCTCAAATCTTCGATATGGTTTTCTGATCCTGACTTTATGAGGGAAAATGCGATGAAATGGCCAAGGCAAGAAGACATTTTCTGTAGTTAAGGAGGTATATAAATTACTAGATTGATGTCATTGATAGTATAAGCTCGTATCTCTATTGTCTGCGTCTTATCGTCTGGCTCTTTCGGTTCAGTGATAAATTCAGACGAAATTCTAGGACAAACGCCATTTCGCCATCTCCTGACGAATTATGACGTGTTGAATTATCTTCAATATTCAGTAACAACATTTTCCAAACGATATTCAATTGCTTCGAAAAAACCAAGCTCTAAGGAGTAACTTGAAGTTTCTCACTCCATTCTTGGACAACGTAAACGGTTTTGAACTCGTAAAGGTTGGTGAACCTTTGGATTATGCAAATTTACCAAACTTGCAAAAGCATCCGATTCTACTAATCAGCGATTCCCAATTTGTACTAAAGTACGTTCAATACCTAAATTTGCGAAATTTTCACGCAGGCCCAAAGGCATTGGTCGCCTTCATCAGATTAGAATTTTGGATTGTCAACGCTAGAGTTGTTGCTTGTGGCATCGTTCGTTCCTGTGTGCATGCGTTCGTTACAATCCAGTATTGTTACAACAGGTAATGGGCACACTACCAGTTACACGTATTACACCTGCACGCCCATTTGAACGTTGCGGAATCGACTTTTTTAGACCAATAAACACATATCTTCGAATTCGAGGAAAACAAAGTCATACTTAGCCGTATTCGTGTGCCTCGTAACTAAAGCCGTGCACATGGTGGAGGTCTCCGACCTATCAACAAAAGCATTTCTGAAAGCATTGATGCGAATGACTGATTGTTACCAATTTTGTGGGCGCATCTAACCAGTTAAAATACCTAAAACAGTTCTTATTCAAAACAGAAACGTTAAATTAAATCTATAAATATTGATTATCTGAATTTATTAATTTTCATTTTATTCCACCCAGGGCACCTTACTCCTGCGGCATCTGGGAAGCTGCGAAAGGGTTGTTAAATCGTACATTGCAAACACTAAATTGACATTCGAAGAGTTAAACACCATTGCTGTAGAAGTAGAAGCCATTAACGCCCGCTTTGTTCAATGTCATCAAATCCTAACGACTTTGGTGCAGTAACAAGTCAAATTTTATGAGTGATTCTTTGCGTGGCTTGCCTGAGCGTTCACTAGAGCTCAAGGCTGTCTAACGTCTTGATCGTTACAACACAATCACTGCCATCAAGCAAAGTTTTTGGCGTTGCTGGTCTGCGGGCTATATAAACGAACCACAAGCCCGTGTAAATTGAACAACACCTTGACCTAATCTCATTGAGGGTGCTTTAGTGATCATACATGATGACAATCTGCCACCGCAACGCTGGAGGCTAGGTCGAGTCGAATCAACCGGGCTTGGACGAGATTGCCATGCTAGAGTGGTAAATATTCGAACTGTCAATGGCACCCTTTGCGCGCCAATACTGTTGGGCAGTTACCCGTGCTCCAGATAAAATATTTGCATTGTTATTATAAATCGCTTTTTATCTCATTTGCCCTTTAATAGAAGTTGTTAACTCAATTTACTTCCATTTACACTGATTGCATTAATACACACATGTACGCATACACACGTACATTGTATTCATAATTCTCATACTTGGGGGTGACCTTGTACGGCATATATCGGCCAATATGTCAGATATCTTACGTAATAAAATTAGGAGAGCGTGGTTTGGTCATAACCCTGTATCTTTGGGCTTAAAATGTATACTATTCGGTGAAAACTTCACCAAGCTCCCACACAATCGGGGATTGTACGTGAGGAACTTTCATGAAACTCTGCGAGCACTTTATTAATCTGTAGTATTGGTTAAAATGAATAAAATCGAGTAATTATTTCCCCCAACTCCCATTTACTTCTTCTCATAATTTTCGTTACTGCAACAAGTTTTGTACCGAATATATGTGTATATTATTTTTATACTTTTGCAAACTAGTTGCTAGTACCATAGTTTTGTGCATCTAACGGTTGTACGTATCATCTAAAACTAAGCGAGAGAGATATAAGGTTATATGTATATATGGTATAAATGATCAGAATGACGAGACAAGTTGAACCACTTAAGCTACAAGAACCAAATTTGCTGAGATAAATCAATAACTAAATACGTCAGAGACATTAAATTTTACCAATGGTAAAAGTATGAAAGAGATTAATGGGAGTCGAAAATTAGATTCGTGCAGTTTCCAGTACATAAATCAAGAAGCAATTAATATAACAATTCAAGACCCTAGGTACCGAATATTTAGACCCTATTTAGACCTATAGTTGACTTTTGAATGAAAATGTCGGGCAATATGTGACATATATAACTGAAGTTAGGGGATAATCCTTTTCTTATAATGTTATGTCTGCATGTCAAAAATGCACTGATAAAGCTTTTCGTGGCTACTTTGTACCCAATATATCAGCCAATATGTCAGGTATCTTAATAAAATCAGGAGAGCGTGTTTCGCATATAACAGTGTATATTTGTGCCTAAAATGGAAACAATTCGGTGAAAACTTGACCATCCTAATGAGAGTCAAAAAAGAGGAAAAAGTGCAGAAACTGGAAAATGTATCACGAAGACAGCCAAGAGTGAAATATGGCTGGAAATAAAGGAATCTCAAATGGAGTGTACGAAAGAATTAAAGAGTGAAATAAGCAAACTACTAGGAGATAAGGCACAAATCAAAGCCCTTTCCCACGAGACTATGGTTGAAATACGGGACCTGGACGAAATCACCACCAGAGAGGACATTGCGGTTGCCATTCGAAAACAAGTGAATAAACTAAATAGCTTTGACTTGAGTCAATAAGAAACCTCAGGGCGGCTTATGCGGGAACACAAGTAGCGGTAATAAGCCTCCCCGCGCAGAAAGTAAGGATACTGCCAGATGCGAAAAATTTAGAATAGGCTTGGTAATTTGTAAACTAAGAGAAAAGCCTAATTTAAGAAGGTGTTCCAGGTGCCTGGAATATGGACATTTGGCGGCAGCATGTAGTAACTCTGATGTTAGGAGCAAGTGCCGTCTAAGATGTGGCGAAGAGGGACACTTCGCACAGACGTGCGACAAAACTCCGTCTTGTAGTGCTTGCAAAAATAGTGGTAGAGAAAACTCGAGCCACCAAATAGGCAGTAAGAAATGCCCATTATACCAAGAAGCGTACAAAAATACAATAAATGAAAGTCATTTTACTAAACCTAAGTCAGTGCGATGCTGTGCAAAGCTGCTTATGCAGACGGCGAAGGTAGACGTAGCAATACTATGCGAACAGTATAAAAACTTAGATAACGCTACATGGGTATCCGACATTATGAGCAAAGCCGCCATTTGTTCCTGCGGAGGCCAAACTTTCCAGAAAAAGCCGCCATTGGAAAAGGGCTATCTCACGCGAGCCAAGGTCTGTAAAATCAACTTTTATAGCTGCTATATATCTTCGAGTGCTTCACAAGCCTCCTTTGAAAGGATACTGGATGACCTGGTTCAGGAAGTCCTAACAATTACGAAGAACGTGATAGCAGGCGACTTTAATGCATGGGCTGTGGAATGGGGAAGGCCTTTACAGCGCTCGAAGTGGGGTTATTGAACACGGCAAATAAAAACCCCTTTGAAAAAAATGTCCGTGGCTCCGTGATTGACATTACTTTTGTCAGCAGCCTGTTTGTACGAGCAGCAAACTGGGAAGTGTCTGACCCTTATACGCATAGTGACCACCTGGCCATTATAATGGGGATCGGAAAATCCAGGAGAGGAAAATACAGACGCGTCAGTAAGGTGCAAACTAGAGGATGGAAAGCCGAAACTCTAGATGAAGATCTTTTCCGCTTCATGCTGGATGACAATCTGGCAAGTGTAGAAGATACGGCAGCCGGAGATATAAGTGAGACATATAAGCAAAGCATGTGATGCCTCCTTATGCAGAAAAGCGCTAACGTTCACAGAAAACCTGCCTACTGGTAATAGTGAAATCGATAGCTTGAGAAATGACAGCAGCAAAGCCAGGCGAGTTTGCCAGAGAAGACGGAGATTGCCAGAATACGTCAACCTACATGAAAGTTTTAAAAGGAAACGCCATGATCTTAAAAAAGTTATAAAAAGAAGTAAACTCTCCTGCTTTTAAAGAACTCTGCGAAAACGTCGAGGACAATCCATGGGGAGATGCATACAAAGTAGTTATGACAAAATTTAAAGAAGACAAAGAGAAAACACCGATATATCCCACGCTATTAAAAAGCGTCGACTCTTTTTCCTACGCAATCAAATATGTTTACGGTCATAGACTCACCATTGGTCACCGACGAGGAATTGATAGAAGCAGCCAATGGGCTGGGAAATACGAAAATTCCGGGCCTAGATGGAATCTCCAACAAGGCGTTGAAAATTGAGACAACACCCGCGACGAGTCTCTCTTCAGAGCTCTTTAACCGCTGTTTGCAAGAAGGCGTCTTCCCGAAAATAAAGAAGAAACAGCGACTGGTCCTTTTGCAAAAATCAAACAAACCGGCTGGAGAACCAAGCTCGTATCGTCCTCTCTGCATACTGGACACGCTTGGCAAAATTCTAGAGCGAATAATATGTGTACGATTGGAATACCATCTAGAGCAAGAACTTCTAGAACTCGCCGAAACCAAATATGGTTTTCGTAAGCAAATGCCACCGAAGGACGAAATAATACTGAGCAGTCGTAACATTTGACGTTAGAAATGCGTTCAATTCTGCTTATTGGCCGTATATAATGAGCGCTTACTCGCTTAGAATTATCTCCACAAACCTGTCGAATAGACTATTACTTTATGAAACCGACGAGGCACTAATAGAGTATAAAGTGACGGGTGAAGTACCGCAAGGCTCAATTCTGGGTCCACTGAAATATAAATATCGACGGCTATGTCGTGACTACCCAGCAGTCATTAAAATACCTAGTCGTTACAATAGACACGTAGTTCAACTTTTACACTCACATTGAGAAAGCAAGTGAAAAAGCAGCTGGAATAACAGTTGCCTTATCGAGAATGATGGCCAATATTGCAGGACCAAGCCAGGGCAAGCGAGCACTCTTGGCTAAAGTCAGTCAGTCAGTGCTAATGCACGCGGCGCCTATTTGGGGACCAGCAATACACAGTAAAACGTACGCTTATAAAACAAGATCTGTGACGCGGCTGAATGCGATAAGGGTGATTAGTGGATTTCGCACGGTTTCGCACGAGGCATCTGGGGTTATAGCGGGTTTCATGCCGCCAGACATGGTGCTGGAACACAAAAGAGTGTATGAGAAATCCATAGGCAGTAGAAGACTCCTGAAAACTACAGAGCGAGCAGGAGAAAGACGGAAAAGCATATTTGAGTGGCAGAGGCGTTGGGATGTACCAGAAAAAGGAAGTTGGACGTACACTTTAATCAGAAATAGCCAAGAATGGGTGGTGAGAAAATACGGATTATTACTCGATGCAATTCCTAACCGAACACGGATGCTTCCGACAATATCTGTATAAATACGGATACGATGACGGAACAGAGTGTTCAATCTGTAATGGAAGTGAAAGCGCGCAGTACATTTTTTTTCCTGTCCAAAATATGAGGCAGACGGAGCAGATGTAGAGACTCATATAAAAGAGCGGGTGACCCGAGAAAATATCGTGCACCACATGATAAAACGTAAACATTTGTGGAATAGAGTGAAAACATGGTCAGGAATTGAGAAAAAAGGGAGACAACCCAATAGCTAAAAATTAATAACTAGCGAAGAATAGACGATAAAAGTATCCATGAAGTGTCAATCTTGGCTGAGCCTGATTCAACGAAGAAATGCCTAACGGCAGTCCCGTAGGATCAGAGAATTGCAGTCGGATTTAAGGGTTTAGTACGTGGGTGTACGGTACGCAAGTCCAGCATAGGATGATATTCTTTGTCGGGCGTGGTCCCGAAAGAGGTATAGCGTGCAGAATGAATCGTGCATGCCGTCGAAGACTGACGGTATCTACGAAAGATTTCCCCTCCAAAACCTAAGCAAAAACAAAAAAAAACAACTTCATTACACACCACATCTTCATCACACACCACTTGTTACATTCCACATCACGAATACAACAAACATGAAGACACCATACCAAACTAACAAAAGAGACCGATTGAGAGAGCACAAGTCCCTTTTGATTTCGATACGACACCGCCATGGATAAGATGATACGAAACTTTTTGATTCGAATTTTCAAAACTAACATTTTTTATAACATTTGCCAATGAAGCCACTGCTGAAAAATATTAGATTGGGTATTTTGCAATTTTCACACTACTCTATATTTTTTAAACATGAGAAACTAAAACAATTCATAACAAGTAAGGAAGGGCTAAGTTCGGGTGTCACCGAACATTTTATACTCTCGCATGGTAAAGTGATAATCGAGATTTCATAATACGTCATTTACATATTTTTCAAATACCGTATTTTTGTAAAGTTTTATTCCGCTATCATCATTGGTTCCTAATGTTTATACTCGTATTATACAGAGAAGGCATCAGATGGAATTCAAAATAGCTTTATATTGGAAGAAGGCGTGGTTGTGAACCGATTTCACCCATATTTCGTACATGTCATCAGGGTGTTAAGAAAACATTATATACCGAATTTCATTGAAATCGGTCTAGTAGTTACCGAGATATGGTTTTTGGTCCATAAGTGGGCGGCGCCACGCCCATTTTCAATTTTTAAAAAAGGCCTGGGTGCAGCTTCCTTCTGCCATTTCTTCCGTAAAATTTAGTGTTTCTGACGTTTTTTGTTAGTCGGTTAACGCACTTTTAGTGATTTTTAACATAACCTTTGTATGGGAGGTGGGCGTGGTTATTATCCGATTTATTCCATTTTTAAACTGTATATAGAAATGCCTGAAGGAAACGACTTTATAGAGTTTGGTTGACATAGCTATAGTAGTTTCTGAGATATGTAAAAAAACTTAGTAGGGGGCGGGGCCACGCCCACTTTTCCAAAAAAATTACTTCCAAATATGCTCCTTCCTAATGCGATCCTTTGTGCCAAATTTCACTTTAATATCTTTATTTATGGCTTAGTTATGACACTTTATAGGTTTTCGGTTTCCGCCATTTTGTGGGCGTGGCAGTGGGCTGATTTTGCCCATCTTCGAACTTAATCTTCTTATGGAGCCAAGGAATACGTGTACCAAGTTTCATCATGATATCTCAATTTTTACTCAAGTTACAGCTTGCACGGACGGACGGACAGACGGACGGACGGGACGGACAGACGGACGGACAGACAGACATCCGGATTTCGACTCTACTCGTCGCCCTGATCACTTTGGTATATATAACCCTATATCTGACTCTTTTAGTTTTAGGACTTACAAACAACCGTTATGTGAACAAAACTATAATACTCTCGTTAAACATTGTTGCGAGAGTATAAAAAGTATTACAATTTGTATGCTAGTACTAATAAGTACGTAGGTAAGTAAATATGTATGTTTTTTATAATTAATGTAACAATTCAAAATAATAAATAAACAGAAAAACAAATCAATTCATAAAAAACATCACATACTCAAGAGAAATGTATTCAATATATATATATATATACTTATATACTATAACTTAAAATAATATTGACATATATATTAGATATAATGTATATTTCGACCACACATTTCTTTATTTTTGTCATTTTCGATAAATTATACAAAAAACTAAGTTAAACACTTTGAAAATGCATATATAAATGTTAAAATGCAAAATCATTAAATAATTTACATAAACATTTATTTTATCAAAATATTTTCCCACAGTTCAATGAAATTTCATTTCACACTGATTTTGTCAGTTAATTATAGCGGTTTATTTATGGCATCCCGCCTTTTCTTATACCAGTTCGAAATTCCCTGATCTCCATCGCTGTCAAATAATCAGGGAACGCGTTCGAGAGAAAAATGAGAGCCAATACGAGAGTTTCGTATCATTTTATCCATGACAACGCAGACGAACGACCACGGGTCTCTTTTTATTCGATCACTTTCGCAACGTAATTTTTTCCGTTTATTAATATCAACGGTAAGTAGAGTGAAAAGGTGCTCAAATTATATATGGTCCATCGAGCCGTACCGAACCGCACCATTGGCTTTGACCAAAAATAAATACTGAACAAAAAAAATATGAATAATAATTAAAATTATGGTGAAAATAATATAAAAATAAAAAAAAAATATAAATGCGGTTAAGTTTAGCGAGAAAATCGAAAAACCAAAAAAACATAAAATGAAATAAAATAAAAAGCAAATATATACATATATACATTGTATATGCACAAACATATGTATTCATGCATATGAAAAATAAAAACCGAAAAATCAAAAAACAAACCCAAAGGGGAAGTGACTAGTGACAAAATTGCGGTGACAAATTTTAAATATACGGTATATTGCAAATGCAGTGACCCGTGACAATACCACAACAAAAAAATACAAAAGGTGACAGTGGATAAAAGTGCAACAGGTTTATATGTACATGATCGATAAAATAATATATAAGTTAAAAAACGTTTAGTTATTTTTACTAAAAAAAATGTTTTCTGGGAGCTATGCTTCTTTATTTAATTCCACTTAAGAACTAAAATTTACAATTAATTAATTTATTTATTTATTTTATTTATAATAATTCATATAACAAAAAGAGTTTTATTATATAAATACATAAACGCAGCACTGGCTACGAGGCCTTCAGCCGTCTTGTAATTATAACTAGGTGAAAAATTCTAATTGCTAAGGGTTAGTAAAGATGTAATTTGCTTAAATATATTTTAACAAATCGTTGGTTTTTAAGAATCTATATACAATCATCACGTTTTTTTCTGAAGGTTCACTTAGTAGTTTTATGAGATCAATGTTGCCAGAGTTGT
>NW_026089624.1:616412-631219 GCF_024586455.1 Bactrocera neohumeralis
TATTGCTGATGCGACGTCAGCTATTGCTGGGTTTTGAGTTTCGTACTGAGTTGCTGACCGCTGGTGGGAATTGTCTGAAGTGCTGTGTTAACTTTATACGCATATACTTGACGTGGAGTGTGTTAAAATTATAAAAATATATACTCTACATAATTACCGGCATTATTTAAAACAAGACAAAGAGAAAAGAAAGGCGAAATGTGGGCTTGGGTGAGCAGACATATACTTGTATATACTATACATACTATAATAGACATATATACATATTGGTATGTTGTAACGAAAACCGCAGGCACAGTAAGTTTCTTGTTAATAACACCAAAGGGTTCGAAGTAGTCTCGACTAAAAGTGACAAACAAAAGAAAAGAATTATTATATTGGGTAAAAGTGCCGCATACCAAAAATTAAGAGTTAACCGTGAAGTCCCGTTACAAACTACCGCGACAAAACTACCGCTTTTTGTGCCGCACCACTGTAACTTACCGCTCCCAGTGCCGCTACAAAACCACGTAAGAACATACCGCTAAGTGTCCAGTTTTACAACATCACTTCGCTGCTGCCACAACGTCGCTGATACCATCAAACTGCTGCTGCCATTAAACTGCTGCTGCCATCAAGCCGCTGCTGCCCTCAAACCGCTGCTGCCATAAAACCGCTGCCGCCGTGGGAATGAGCTGCCGCTGCATCCTGTGCCAATGGGACGTAAGCGCCGGCAAACAGCCAACGCACCAGGTAACGAGTGCTAATTACTGAAAAAGCAAACTACAACAAAATAAGTCCACTTTCAGTTTTTGCTCTCCATTTTACACTTTATACATATTACATTTTATTAATATTGTACATACAAGGTCTGTCGCAAAAGAAACAAGACTGTTAAAAAAAACAACAAACACAAATTAATATTTTTCAAAAGTTATATATTTTTATTCTAAGTAGTTTCCTTGCACTTCGATACAGCGTTTAGCCCGGTCAATTAGCATTTCAAATGAGTGTTTAAGGTCATTTTTCGGAATGCTCTTGAGAATATCGGTCGTCGCCTTTTGGATAGTTGAAATGTCCTGAAACCAGTGGCCTTTCATGGGCAAATGAAGTTTTCCAAACCAAACAAAAAAATCAGTGCCAAGCGTCGACCGATGACACGGCGCATTATCGTACAGCAGGCACCAGGACCCTGCCTCACGGTATTGTGGTCGAGCACAACAAATGCGTGACAAAGGACGCTTCATAACACGAAGGTACTAATTCAGCACTAATCGTTTGGCCAGGTGGGACGAACTCTCGGGTTACAATACCCTCGGAATCGTAAAAACAAATCAGCATAAAGGCAATTATTAAGTCGGTAAGACGTCAAAGAACGGTTGCGAAAGCAGTTTTTTGCGCATTAAAACGGCCTTCTCGAAAATACTATGTCTTTAGATCCAATCGAATTGGAATGTCGTCTCGACATATTGAATTCATATAGTGAAAAATTAATGAAATGCCAATCAAAAATTGAAGAAATTGATGAAGACGACATGGCCCGAGAGGAGTAAAAGGACATAATCATTGAAACGAGGTCCATAATAAAGTCAATTTTAGCGAAAAATAAAACTTCACTTGCCGAAACATCTCATGTATGTAGCTTCTCACAGCACAAGGCTCCCTAAAATTAATTTGCTGAAATTCAAGCGAGAATAAAGCGTTGAGTTAAAGCGTTTCAGATGTCGGATGAGAATTACCCGAAAGCGTTGGCAAGTCTCAAAAAAGTTTATGATAATAAATGTTTGATATTTTTCAATACAATATCTTAACTTCTTGAGCTGCCAACAGTCCCAAAGCCATCCGCGCCTTCATTGCGTTCAATGATAGACGAAGTGTCAGCGGTATAGGATTCATGCTATCGCTGGGCGATGAAAAACAAATAACGTACGCAATAATCATACACATTGTGATGACAAAGGTTGACTCTGCCACCCGATCCAAATGGGAAGAAAAGCTGGACTATGACAAACTGCCACTGTGGAAGGACTGCGAAGCCACCCTAAATAGAAGATATCACAACCTTTCGACGGAAGGAGCAGCACACTAAAGGACGAAGCCCATACCAACAGGCAGTACGAGTCATCGGAAGCAACAACAAATTAATAGGACCAAATCGGCGCCAGTTGCTGCAAATACAAGGCCGACTAGCTGTCAACAGTGCAAATTGAGGGATCACCATATAACTGCCTGCCCCACTTTCAAGGCTCTTCCGATGCAACAGAGATTCGAGTTCATCAAATCGGTACCCTTATGCATAAATTGCTTGCGTAAGGGGCATGCCGTATCCAAATACAGAGCGAATCGTTGTCGGATATGCAATCGATCACTCACGATTCACTCGCTGTTGCATCAGTATCCAGTTTCCTTCCCCGCTGCACCTCATCCGCAACCATCCACCACACATGCCATGCATACAGCAAGTATGTCGGATCGGGTTATGTTAGCAACAGCAGTAATTTTAGTGAGGACCAGTTGTGGAGATTACCTGCCTGCGAGAGGGTTGCTGGACTCAAGCTCCCAGGTCAATTTTATGACGGAGAAAATGTGGGGCTCTAGAAGAATTACCTTCAGATTCAAATGCCATTACACTCACACAAGAGCAACAAGAGTGTGAAAATTTTTCGTAAATACAAAACTAGTATTGCCTTCAGGACGGATACAAGTTAGAAAAGAACTCGGTAACTCCTATGAAACCACACTTCGGCGGTTTCAGGCCCTGGAGAGAGAACATTAAAAGATCCAGAACTTCGTAAAATGTATCTGGACTTTATGAATGAATATAGAGCACTGGGTCACATGAGCCCAACGGACAATAAGATCCTGAGTGATCCACACTACTTCATTCCGCATCAATGCGTTTTAAGGCCCGAGAGCAGAACAACCAAATTACGAGTTGTGTTTGATGCTTCGAGTCGATTTTCAACTCAAATAGCGTTGAACGAACTTTTGATAGTAGGTCCAATCAACCAAGAAGAGTTATACTCAACTGTTCTTCGATTCCGCTTACATAAGTATGCACTAACAGCGGACATTGGTAAAATGTATCGCCAAATACTTATGCACGAAGAAGAGAGAAATTGTCAACTTATGTGTCACACAAAAGTGCGATGCTAAACGTTAAATACAGACATAATACATACATACTCACATGTACGTATGTACGGTAAAGCAAACAAAAAAAAAACCAAAGGGAAAAAGTGAGGTGAGGGAGACAACGAATAAATATCACATTGCTGTCAAAACGAAACCCAAAACGAGACAAAAGAGGAACAAGGAAACACAACAACTACGCCAGCACCAAAAGGACTGGGGAGAGGAACAACAGGCACAAGCACAGGCACAGGCACACGCAAATTCAACCACATTCCTTCACACAAATATTATCCCCAAAAGCCCCTGGTGGAAATCAAAGTGAGTGGTATCGTTTCCTATCGATATCTATATCTTTTTTACACATATATGTATGTTTGGATATCAAAAAACAAAAAAACATTTTAAATTGCGGTTCTGACCAAAATTCCGGTCAAAAAAAAACAGAAAACCGTTACCAAACTGTTTTCGACATTCGGTTTATTTTCCGGTAACAACCGAAAAACCGCTAACAAAGCAGTTTGGTACTGTATATAGCGGATTATTGATTGCCGGTAAATGTTTACTGTTGTGTTATAACACAAAAACTATCCCAAAAACAAAAAAAAAAAAATTTTTTTTTTCAAGTATTCACTTGCACAAGTTTCCAGCAATATCCCTTATACTTAATCAAGTATAAGCAGGATTGCTTAAAATAAGCTACGGCAATCGTAACCAAAAATAAAAATAAAAGCATATGTATGTTAAAATAATATTTTTATACCCTGAACAGGGTATATTAAGTTTGTCACGAAGTTTGTAACACCCAGAAGGAATCGTCGGAGACCCAATAAAGTATATATATAAATGTTCAGTATGTCGAGCTGAGTCGATTTAGCCATGTCCGTCTGTCTGTCTGTCCGTCTGTCCGTCTGTCTGTATATATACGAACTAGTCTCTCAGTTTTTAAGATATCTTTTTGAAATTTTGCAAAAGTCATTTTCTCTTCAAGAAGCTGCTCATTTGTCGGAACGGCCAATATCGGGTCACTATAACATATAGCTGCCATACAAACTGAACGATCGGAATCAAATGCTTGTATGGAAAACTTTCACATTTGACAAGATATATTCACGAAATTTGGTATGTGTTATTTTCTAAGACAACAATGTAATCTCCGAAGAAACTGTTCAGATCGGTTGACTATAGCATATAGCTGCCATACAAACTGAACGATCGGAATCAAGTTCTTGTATGGAAAACTTTCACATTTGACAAGATATATTCACGAAACTTGATATATGTTATTTCCTTAGGCAAAAATGTAATCTCCGAAGAAATTGTTCAGATCGGTTAACTATAGCATATAGCTGCCATACAAACTGAACGATCGGAATCAAGTTCTTGTATGGACAACTTTCACATTTGACAAGATATATTCACGAAATTTGGTATATGTTATTTTCTAAGGCAACAATGTAATCTCTAAAAAACTTGTTTAGAACGGATTACTATAGCATATAGCTTCAATACAAACTGAACACATAATTACTAACAGAAATGCACCTGTGAAGGGTATTTAGCTTCGGTGCAACCGAAGTTAACGTTTTTTCTTGTTATATTATAAATACATACATACATATATGTCCCATACTACATATTTACATTACATACAGAGAGCATAACTTGCTCATTTATTATTTTAACCAATTTATACGTATGTTTAACACTCAGATCTGTATATTTAAAAATATATATGTACATTAGGGTGATTCAAAAAATTTTTTTTTTTTTTCAATTGGTACTCGCAAAAATAGGTTCCTAGACACCTCTAAGAAAGCCTCTCCAAATATGAGTGTTTAATTGTAACGGGAAGGTCCTCCGCCTAACGGTTTTCTATTTTTTCTTATTATCAGATAGAAAAATTTATATCTCGCTTCCAACTACTTGAAAAAATATTTTGTTAATTAGGTTTTGTAGGAAATTGAATGCTCTAAAATATGGTCTCTTATGATTTTTTCGTAAACCCAACCGTTTAAAAGATATTAACGGTTGAAATTTGACTATTTTTGGAAAAATTTTTTTTTTCTTATTAATTTTATAACTCAATGAAAAAAAATTATTATGAATAGATTTTTGGAGAGGCTTTCTAAGAGGTGTCTAGGAACCTATTTTTCAGAGTACCAAACGAAAAAAAAAATTTTTTTTTTGATCCACCCTAATATGCATTGATGTTTGACGATGAATATCTCGTAAACGCTTAACTTAATCGAAATATCGTAGTAGACCATTTTTATAGAGCAGTAAATTTCCTACAAAACTATGTGTATCATCATTCATAATAATTTTTTTTCATTGAGTTATAAAATTAATAAGAAAAAAGAATTTTTCCAAAAATAGTAAAATTTCAACCGTTAATATCTTTTAAACGGTTGGGTTTACGAAAAAATAATAAGAGACCATATTTTAGAGCATTCAATTTCCTACAAAACCTAAATAACAAAATATTTTTTCAAGTAGTTGGAAGCGAGATATAAATTTTTCTATCTGATAATAAGAAAAAATAGAAAACCGTTAGGCGGAGGACCTTCCCGTTACAATTAAAAACTCAAATTTGGAGAGGCTTTCTTAGAGGTGTCTAGGAACCTATTTTTGCGAGTACCAATTGAAAAAAAAAAAGTTTTTTTTTTGAATCACCCTAATGTACATACATCTAAAATCAAAAGATCTTTCTCTCTTTTCGCGGCCTCTTCACACTGCGTACATATATACATACTTATGTATATGTGGCGCAGTTATACAAAGCACAAACTTACTAACAAGTGAATTTGCGAAAATTACCTACGGTCATTTAATTCTCTTTTCGTGGTTCGTTCTTACCGCGAACATATATACATACATACGCATATATATATATATATATATATATATAATAATATATATATATATATATATATATATATATATATATATATATAGATATATGTATACATACCTACGGGCGCATATAAATATATTCAATATATAGTATACTGGAAGAAATACCCAATCGACATTGGGTACAAATTATTATATATAACAATAAATACATATAACAAAAAAGAATTTTTGTAACATTTAAAATTTGTATAAAAGTGTATTGTCACGTATGTAGATACGCTAATTGCTTCAAAGTCCACATTGGCATATGCTCCGCGATACCCCTTGGTTTTCGTCTAACAAAACCAAGCAGGATTGCGTATAAAATATATTCAAAGTCCACATTGGCATATTTCCCGCAATACCCCTTGATTTTTGATCAACAAAAACAAGCAGGATTGTGTAAAAAACCAAAGCGTAATACATATGTACATACATGCATATGTACAAAGTGCAGTGATCTCTAAAACGAGCACTCATTAGCACATAATAAATAATATATCCACCTATAGGTATACCCTATAGGACATTTGAACATCAAATATATATAAAAAAATATATATATATACATATACGTATAATAATAAAATACATAAAATATTTCCGGTCATTAAAAACAAAAAAAAAAAAAATAATTAAATCAAATTTAAGCGATTAATTATTTATTACATTTTAAAACTCTTATTAAGTTAAAAGAGTTCGCGATTACATATATTATCAAATACGTAAAGCTTGATTTTTATATCAATTTCGTTCAAAACTCTTATTTACATAAAAGAGTTCTCGTCAAATCAAATAAATACATATACATATATATGAAAATATTTTTGAAATCTCGGTTTACTAAAAGGCCATTGATTTTATTGATTTTTTTTGGAAACTCTTACACACAAAAGAGTCTTCTATTCAACACTTCATATACGAAACTTTTTCTAAACATCTACAAGTCTAGTTTTCACTAAGACCTTTTGATTTATTCTATACATATTTTAAATGAGCTCAGACTCAAAGGAATCTAAAACAACTCAGTTGCTAAAAGTTCCAAAAACGATTGCAGACAAGAAAAGTCCATGTACACCGGCAGAAGCTACACGCCAAAACCAAGGTGCTACAAAACTAAAGAGGGGTAAAGACATTTCTTATACAAATTCATTGCTGAGAGTGACAGTTTGATACGATACTGCACTCGATTTTCATCTTCACCGATTCAAGACAATTCTGAATCGGTCTTAGAAATCAAAAAAGACAATTTAGACAAATTTTGGACGCATCTTCAAGCGGCATATGACGCAATCGTAGAATCTGACGACTCAGATCTACCAGAAAATTTTAAATCCTCGGCTTACTCCAAGTATGAACACTGCCTAGACCAGTTCGAAGACACAAAAGCAATGATTTCTGATCAACTAAAGCTATTTAGAGCAATTACACCTACTCCACAACCGAGAGTAGAGCTGCCATAAAGACAAGCCCAGGAGGCAAGTTCAGGCATTCACCTTAAAGTGCCAGTATGCGACACAGATATATTTCATGGTGGTTATGAATAGTGGCCGTCCTTCCGGGACATGTTTACAGCTGTGCACATAAACCATCCTACATTGTCACAAGCGCAGAAATTGTATCACCTTAGATACAAAACCAAAGGTCAGGCAGGAGTAATAGTGAAACAGTTCGCTCTCAATGACAAAAATTTTAATTTTGCTTGGGAAGCTCTAACTGAAAACGAGAGAATATTGTTCGACAAACAGGTGACGATATTAATGAATTTACCAAAAATTCAGAAAGAAATAAGTGAAGAGTTCATAAAGCTTCAATCCACTGTTTCAAATTGTTTGTCGGTTTTATCGACACAGAATGTTCCCACAGATAATTGGGACCCCATTCTGGTAAAAATATGCACAGCTGCATTACCAGAAAAATCGTTACTTTTGTGGGAGCAATCGCTCTCATCGCGAAGAAAGTGCCCAACGTGGCAGCAAATGAAAGAATTTCTTACTACCCAATACGAAATTGCAGAAAGGGTAGATAAAAAACTAGTCAGAACGAAAAACGTTCAAAACGACCTCAATAGAAGCTTCAATAGACCCCATGCAAGTAGCCAGAATAATTCAAATAGAAGTTTTTTAAAAATCAATCGTTCTCTTCCGAACAATATAAACAAACGTTATGCGAACTGTGCAGCGGAGGTCACAAACTAAAATTTTGCGAAAAATTCAAAAAAATGAATGTTAGCGATGGAAACCATTTCGTAAGAACGAAAAAATTATGTACCAACTGTTTGTCACATGCGCGTACGCTTTAAGATTGCGAAAGCAAATTTAATTGCGTTTACTGCCACAATAGACATCATTCTATGTTACATATGACCAATTTTTCCAGCTCACCCCCAAACAATGCAAACATAAAACGAGCAACAGATTTAGTTGCCACAACAAATTCTGAAAACTGCCAAGAAGCACCATGCTGCTCAAAGGCCATGAAAACCCAAACGCTACATAGCGAAAATCACAGTAGGGTACTATTACCCACAGCAGTTGTCTCCATCGAACACCGAGGAGAACTGTTCAAACTCAGAGCCTTAATAAACCAAGGATCACAACGATCATTTGTAGCGTCTAGGGCACAAAACAGGCTTCAGTTGCCAACAAAACTGGCCAATTTTGAAATCACGGGAATGGGCGGAAGAGTTGTTCAAAACTCAAATAAAATCTGCCCCATTACCCTCTTTTCCCCCAAAGCGGATAGGCGCATACAAGTAGAAGCTATTGTCCTACCGCAATTAACCAATATGTTACCCAGCTATCATACAAATAGCAAGCATTGGCAAAAGGTTTCACACCTAAAGCTATCAGACCCAAACTGCAACACACCCGCTCAAATAGATCTTCTATTAGGCAGCGATCTCATACCACAGATAATACTCGAAGGTATTGAGAAAATTACTAATACACTTTTGGCGCAAAATACCATTTTCGGATGGGTCCTAAGTGGACTAGTTGCGGAACCAGTCACAACATTGACAACTCAAGTTGAGGAAGTCTCAAATGAGTACCTCAATTTACAATTGAGAAAATTTTGGGAATTAGAAGAACTCCCCCCATATCAGTCACAACCCCTGAAGATCAGCCACAACTACTAGATCAGAAAATGGTCGGTACGTCGTACGACTACCACTTAAGCAACAATTTCTTATCACACTCGCCTTAGGTCACCCTCGCACCTCTGCAATACAGCAGTTTCTAAGTATGGAAAGAAACCTACTTAAAAAAGGTGAACTAAAATCTGAATATGATGGTGTGTTAGAAGAATGACTCCATTTAGATCATATGGAGGAAGTAAACCCAGGGGAAAAAATTGTCAACGGCAAATACTACTCCTTTTACCTGCCACATCACGCAGTAGTGAAGCCAGACAAAAAAACAACAAAAGTAAGAGTTGTTTTTAATCCCTCGAAAACCACTAGTTCAGGAAATTCCCTAAATGATATCCTATTTACGGGGCCCACACTCCAACCAGATTAAGTGCTTCTGATATTAAACTGGCGTATATTCAAATACGTATTCAATGGGGACGTGGAAAAAATGTATCGGCAAATTGTCGTACATAAAGACGACCAAGATTTTCAACGGATTATGTTCCGAAGATCCCCCACAAGTCCTTTACGCGACTTCAAATTAAAAACAGTTACCTTTGGCGTTAACTGTGCACCTTATCTAGCCATTCGAACACTCCACGAATTGGCAGACAACACAAAGTCAGAATTTCCTCTGGCAACTGAAGTGTTGAAAACTCAAACGTATGTAAACGATATTCTGTCTGGAAGTCACACTCTTCCACAAGCATACGAGGCCTTATCACTGGTAATAATAGCCCTCAACTCCGCAGGGTTTCCATTAAAAAAGATTACGGCAAATCACCCAAATATAATCAATAATATTCCAAACGAAAATTTGTTGGACACTAATTTCCTTATATTCGAAAAGGAAAGTACAACAAGAACCCTAGGCATCCAATGGAATGCGATATCGGACCAGTTCTCATACACGACTGAGTCCATATCCGCATTATCAGCCATCACAAAAAGACAGGTTTTATCCTCGGTGGCAAAACTTTTCGACCCCGCAGGATGGCTTTCGCCAATTATGATCCAAGCGAAAATCTTAATACAGGAATTATGGCTAGACGGTACCGACTGGGACGAACAAGTGAAACCTCTTCGCTTAGAAAAATGTTCCCAGTTTGCAAACAATCTGAATGATATTTCTCAGATTCAAATTCCGCGATGAGTAAATTACTCCCCCGATCACAAAGTCGAATTACATGGCTTCTGTGACGCCTCGACACCACGACCACAAGCCACTTATTAGTAGCAAAAGCAAATTTGGCACCTTTGAAAACTATAAGTCTCCCACGACTTGAGTTATGTGGCGCACTACTACTTTCCCAATTCGTAGCCATGGTGCAAATGCATTTAAACATGACAAAATACAAACTATACATGTGGTCCGATTCCGAAATTGTACTAGCCTGGTTGGAAAAACCACCACATGCATGGAAGACGTATATTTCCAATCGAACGTCCCAAATACTTGACCTAGTGGGATCAGCCACTTGGCGTCACGTAGCCAGTGCTGACAATCCTGCCGATCTAGGTAAAAGGGGGTGCAAGCCACTGCACCTTGCCACCACCACCCTCTGGTGGAATGGCCCCCGATGGTTGATAGAATCTCCTGATTCTTGGCCACAATCCCCCATGCGCAACATTATCGCACCAGAAGGTCGAAAAATCGCCACCTTTTACACATTATTGGAGGATGCCGACATCCTTGAACGATTTTCATCGTTTCCAAAAGCTCTCAGAAAAGTTGCTTATATGTTCAAGTTTATCGAGCAACTCAAAAGCATAGTAAAAGGATCACATAATTTCCCATGCAATATAGTGACGCACCTAGGGTTACAAAAGGCAAAGGTCGCACTAATAGCATATACACAAGCGCGCTACTTCAGCCGCGATATATCACTACTAAGAGAATCGAAGCAGATTGATAAAAAGAGCTCACTCTTAGTTCTAAACCCATTTCTGGACACGAAAGGTCGGCTTCGTGCCGATGGTCGACTCGCTAATTCGAGCCTAACATACAATGAACGCCACCCCATAGTAATTCCAGAGAGGTCCCCATTTGCCACATTATTCCTCCATTACATCCACATCTTAATGCTACACGCCGAACATCGCCTCATGCAACATATGGTACGTCAGAAGTATTATATTCCTCGACTTAAGCCCCAAATAAAGAAGTGCATGTGTAAGATCTGCACTATGCATAAGCAGAAAATGCAATCCCAGATTATGGCAGCGCTTCCACCTGAACGCTGCAATTTCGCTCTGCCTTTCACCACAACAGGTGTTGATTTTGCTGGGCCTTTCCAGGTAAAGGCGTCCATGTTAAGGTCTCCCACTCTCATGAAAGGCTATGTGGCTGTCTTTGTATGTTTCACGACAAATGCAATACATCTTGAGCTATGTAGTAATTTGACGACGGATGATTTTCTCGCGGCATTTGCTCGTTTCGTCGCCCGACGTGGCTACCCTTCGAAAATCATGAGCGATAATGGCAAAACCTTTATTGGAGCTCAACGAGCCACAGAAAAGCAATTTGTGGATTTTTTTAAACAAGTGTCACCCGACATCGTACAAAAGTACGCCCCTCAAGGTATCAATTGGCAATTTAAACCCCCTAGCGCTCCTCATATGGGCGGTTTATGGGAATCAGCTGTGAAAAGCTTCAAATCCCCTTTCAAACGGGTAGCTGGAAATTATAAATTATAATTACGAAGAGTTCACGACGTTATTAAATAGAATTGAAGCCGTTCTCAATTCACGGCCACTCACAGTACTATCGCAAGACCCCTCAGATTTCACCGCCTTAACTCCAGGGCATTTGCTAAAAGGAGCACCCATCCTGGCCATTCCTGAGCCAGGCGTTGAGTCGCTATCTCTACTAAATCGATGGGAACGAATTAAAATTCTCCATCATTATTTTAGCCGCCGATGGAAGGACGATTACATAAAGGATCTCCACAAAAGATACCGCTGGAAGACTCCTGAACAAGCGCCTAAACTTGGAGACTGTGTCCTCATTCATGATGATTGTCTACCCCCTACCGAGTGGCGGCTCGGCCGCGCAGAAAAGCTACATTATGGCTCCGACAGTGACATGCGGGAAGTGGATCTCCGTACGCAAAACGGAACACTAACCAGACCGTTCGTGAAGCTGTGCTTTTTACCAACCACAGACGACCGCGAATCCGAAACCCGAAAAAACCGAACCAAAAATATTGCGATATAATAAAATCACTAAATTAAATACTAAAACGAGAAATACGCTAACAATAAACCGCTAAAAAATAATAAACCGTCGAAAACTAACAAAACGGTCGCTCAATACGATGACCCATTCATGCCACATATCGTGGCATGATGGCTCATATCTCACTGTATGATAAATTTATAACCAATAATCTTCTCTATACAGATTACTATGGAGGTAGATACGCCAGTTACAACCACGCCAACCGCTCGGGCTACCAATGCACCACGCACCGGGCCCTCACCGGTGCCCCGAACTGTGGTTGCAACAACGCCGCCACCTGTACCGGCAACCGCGCCTGCAGCGGTCCTTCAATCCGCACCTCGTGGTCGCACTCGACCAGCACCACACCCATCAAGGACATCGGAGACCCTAAGGTGTCCCATCTGTCGGCGGCCACATCGCCTGCACCATGTCCGCATATTTCGGGGTATGCGACCCGCGCAACGGCAGCAAGTTGCCCAGGCCCACGGGCATTGCCATAACTGCCTGTCACATACACATGTGACTGCAGCGTGTGAGTCACGAGGGCTGTGCCAAATATGCCACAGCCGCATCACACGTTGCTACATCGCAGCGTAGCACGCGAATTGAATCGGCCACCCATTCATCGCGGCCGCATACCCCGATTCCAATCCGCAGCTCGTGGCGCACCCCAGCGGAGCGGAACCTCATTGTGGCGTCAACAGCCTGGGCCACCACCTCGTCGATCTACGGGTCTGAGCAGCGTTGTGGCAACGCTGCACCAGCTACAACGCCTTTAAGGCTAAACAGTCGCAGTGAGCTTCTGCGCCTCCCTCTTAATATAAGATAGCTACACCCCACACTACACACACCATACTCAACACATTAGCATCATGCGCATCATTTTCTTTTCATCCCACATTACATACCTCATTCGCAACACATCGGCATGATGCCCACCACATCATCATCTACACCATACTTTCACACCACACACGAGGACACCAGCACACAATTAACAAAAGGGACTGGCGGACGGCGCCGAGCTTCTTTTGTTCTCTATCCGTGCGCATATACGCTACAATATCGCGATCGCCGATCAACACATATTTTTTTTTTGGAGTCGAAAAGGTGAGTGCCGGTAGTGGTTACAATATTTTATTTAAAATGGATTACAAAAATTTTAAACCTAACTGAAAAACGTTGTTGTTGTAAGGGGAAAACTATGGCCATTCGTGGTTGCCAGATTCTTCAACACTCCTCCTCAACAACAATGATTTTCTTTTCAATATCAAAAATTATTGTTTAATTCCAAGTCTTCTTCTTAATTGGCGTAGAAACCGCTTAAGCGATTATAGCCGAGTTAACAACAGCGCGCCAGTCGTTTCTTCTTCTCGCTACGTGGCGCCAATTGGATATTCCAAGCGAAGCCAGGTCCTTCTCCACTTAGTCCTTCCAACGGAGTGGAGGTCTTCCTCTTCCTCTGCTTCCCCCGGCGGGTACTGCGTCGAATATTTTCAGAGCTGGAGTGTTTTCGTCCATCCGGACAACATGACCTAGCCAGCGTAGCCGCTGTCTTTTAATTCGCTGAACTATGTCGATGTCGTCGTATATCTCGTACAGCTCATCGTTCCATCGAATGCGGTATTCGCCGTGGCTAACGCGCAAAGGACCATAAATCTTTCGCAGAACTTTTCTCTCGAAAACTCGCAACGTCGACTCATCCGTTGTTGACATCGTCCAAGACTCTGCACCATACAGCAGGACGGGAATTATGAGTGACTTATAGAGTTTGGTTTTTGTTTGTCGAGAGAGGACTTTGCTTCTCAATTGCCTACTCAGTCCGAAGTAGCACCTGTTGGCAAGAGTTATCCTGCGTTGGATTTCTAGGCTGACATTGTTGGTGGTGTTTACGCTGGTTCCAAGATAGACGAAATTATCTACGACTTCAAAGTTATGACTGTCAACAGTGACGTGAGAGCCAAGTCGCGAATGCGACGACTGTTTGTTTGATGACAGGAGATATTTCGTCTTGCCCTCGTTCACTGCCAGACCCATTTTCTGTGCTTCCTTGTCCAGCCTGGAGAAAGCAGAACTAACGGCGCGGGTGTTGAGGCCGATGATATCAATATCATCGGCATACGCCAACAGCTGTACACTCTTATAGAAGATGGTACCTTCTATATTTAGTTCTGCGGCTCGAACTATTTTCTCCAAAAGCAGGTTGAAAAAGTCGCACGATAGGGAATCGCCTTGTCTGAAACCTCGTTTGGTATCGAACGGCTCGGAGAGGTCCTTCCCGATCCTGACGGAGCTTTTGGTGTTACTCAACGTCAGTTTACAAAGCCGTATTAGTTTTGCGGGGATACCAAATTCAGACATCGCGGCATAAAGGCAGTTCCTTTTCGTGCTGTCGAAAGCAGCTTTGAAATCGACGAAGAGGTGGTGTGTCGATTCTCCTTT